>NC_133666.1:220289731-220512231 GCF_037893015.1 Macrotis lagotis
TATATCCTTAAGGAAGAAACATAAAGTAAAAGAGATAGCAAGATCAGACAATAAGATATCAGTTTTTTTCTAAATTAAAGGTAATAGTCCTTGGTCTTTGTTCAAACTCCACAATTCTTTCTCTGGATACAGATGGTATTCTCTATTGCAGACAGACTCAAATTGTCCCTGATTGTTGCACTGATGGAATGAGCGAGTCCATCAAGGTTGATCATCAACCCCATGTTGTTGTTAGGGTGTACAGTGTTTTTCTGTTCATCTCACTCAGCATCGGTTTATGCAAATCCCTCCTGGCTTCCCTGAATTCCCATCCTTCCTGGTTTCTAATACAATAGTGTTCCATGACATACATATACCACAGTTTGCTAAGCTTTTCCCCAATTGAAGGACATTTACTTGATTTCCAATTCTTTGCCACCACAAACAGGGCAGCAATGAATATTTTTGTACAAGTGATGAAACATTTAAATTCTTGAAATTTTTTATTAATCTTTAATTTTTCAATCATATTTCTCAACATATTTCTCCTCCCCCAGAGGACTATTTACTATAACAATTCAGTAAAGCTAACCAAAATATTAGCAAAATATGAAATTTTATGGAATGTTTCATATCTGTCTCTGCAAAAAAAAAAGGAGACAGTCTCATATCTCTTCTTCAGGACCAGGATTGGCTGTTGTCATTTTTATATCATCCAGTTTCAGTTGTTTTGTTGTTATTCTTTCCATTTACTTTGATGTAGCCATTTTATATATATATATATATATATATATATATATATATATATATATGTATATATATATATAATGTATATATACATATATATATATATTGCTTTCTAACTTCCACTTTATTTACTTTGCTTCATTTCAAGTCTTCACATATTTTTCTGTAGTCATTGTTTCTTACAGCATGAAAATATTCCCTTATATTTATGTACCACATTTGTTTATTCATTCCCTATTCAACGGGCATCTGCTTTGTTTCCAGTTCTTTGCTACCACAAAAACGACTGCTCTAAATATTTTGGTGTATTTGGAACCTGTCTTTTTCTTTAACTTCCTTTTTTTATGCTTACTGGTGGGATCTCTAGATCACAAAGTATAGACATTTTACTTACTTCCTGATTATAATTTTAGTAATTGGGACTATATAGCTCCATCAACAGTAGCAGTGTTCTCATTTTTTCCCATAGCTTCTCCCCAACATTGACTATTCCCATCTTTCACATCTTTGCTACTTTGTTGTGTGAGGTGAAACCTCAGAATTGTTTTGATTTGAATTCCTTTTATGGTTAGTGACTTAGAGCAATGTTTCTTAGTTTTTGCCCCCATGGAGTTTTAATTTGAGAGGAAATAATACATTCATAGAAAATGAAATACGAATGAAATACCTTTTGCATGCCATTGGAAAAATTAAATTAAATTAAAACCATATATATGTATATGTGTGTGGGGTGTGTGTGTGTGTGTGTGTGTGTGTGTTTGTGTGTGTGTGTATGTAGTTATAGGAGAAAGAGAACATATTTAATACACTAAGAAAATGTGTCAAAGCTAAGACAAGGATTCCGGGGGGAGGGGTAACAAATGGAAAGAAGGGAAGAGTAGAATAGAAAAACATGTATTAAGCATTTACTGTGTTCCAGGTGCTAGGGATTATAAAAAGAAAAAGCAAGACAATCCATACTTTCAAAGAACTCCTATTCTTAATAAGGAAAATAACTTAGAAAGGAAGGTTGAGCCTTATGATAGATAGAAATAAATTGATACTCAGGATCTGGTGGGCAAAGTAACAGGGCAGGTTATAAGGCTTGCTGACTTTGATGGGTAACTGGTCCCAGACCAATGAAGCACTGTGCAAAGCTCTGAGGGTCCCAATAGAATACTAAGACAATCTCTGCTCACAAGGGACTCATTCTAATGGGGGGAGATAGCACATATGGAAGATTTCAGCTTTAAGCCAGATGGAGAATTCATTCCCATGGTCTGTAGGGTACAGCAGCAAAGCAGAACTTTCTGCCTTTTCTTTACTTATATTTCCTTTAAAAAAAATCTGGTCAGTTTTTGTTATGGAACCACTTGACAAGGTCAAGGACTTTTCCGTATTGTTTCTGTAGCACCTGCTGCAGAAGTGACCAGGTTGCATGGCCACAGGGGTTACTTCTCAGGATCATGTTTGATAACACTGAGCTGGAATCACTGTAATTCCCAAGACTCTTGGGTTCAAGATCCTAGGCTATCTCCATCAGAATTTGAGGGGAGATGACAGTCAAGATGGTAGTGTTGTTTTGAGTTGCTCAGCACATACTCCCTCAAAGTCTACTTTGACTAGACAGTATGTCCATTGGTGGGTAGCTCCTCTCCACAGGAATTACTTCTCCAAATGACAGCTGGTTTGGAGGCAGGAATGATGGCCTGGAGGTAAGGGGTGATGCTATTCTTTGGACTCCTGTGTCCATCTTTTGGTGGCAGTCATCAATTGTTGCTGGTGTTGATGAGGAAGGTAGATTCTTTTCCACAATGATTTCCCCATTAATGACAGTTATGGGGGCTGGTGGTGTGTGGGGCACTGCTGTTTCCAAAGGTTTGGGGATCCAAAGTCCTGGGCTGTCCACATCAGAGTCTGAGGGAGATGATGGTTAAGGTAGCTGTGGTGATTTGACTTGCCTAGCACATGTTATCTCCTGTCTCTCTCTTCTTCACAGGAAGGGGCTGTTTTGGGGGGTATCAAGGTTTAAAGCAGAGGATGTTGGGAAAGACAGTGGGTCTAGGAACTAGAATAGTTGCCTTGGGTCTAGCCAAGAGTGATCATCTAGTTTGTGATTGGAACAAGACAATGGGGATATGGGAACAGATCTTCGGGGCCTATTCCCATTGGTACCTAGATCACCCATTAGCATGAGAGATGCCATTATTCTAGGAGAAGCTCCACGGTATCCATGTAGGTTCTCCTAGTGGTCTACTGGGTGACAAAAGGCTAGGGCAAGGAAAGGGAAGATCTCTAGTTCCCTTCATAGGATGAAGTTGACATGGATAGTGTGATAGATGTAACATCTCCTGAAGCCCTTGTACAGATGTTATGCTAGTTCCCCCCCCCCCCAGAAGATAATGGAGCCATTTAAGAAGCTTAATTATTGTGGGGAGACAAATGTTTGAACCACTGATATAGCCTCTTGGTAGAGGGACTTTTTTGCTTATATCCTTTCCATGCTGTTTCTAATTGCTAAATCTTAGCTATGTAACCTTTACATTCCAGTTTAAAATCTGAAGCACCATACCACCTTGAGTCAGTTCTAGTTCTGAACATTTTAGCATTTAGTTGGAAAGTTAGTCTTAATTGACCTCATTGTTTAAGTGGGGGAAGGACTGTGAAGAGGAAGTGAACACTTAGGAGATCAGATGCCCTGGCAAGGGAGTTGTGTACTCTATGACTACCATGCTTCTGGCTGCATTCAATGAGTCCTCTCAGTGGGAAAAGGTTGGGCTACCACTGAAGTAATGGGATTAGGGGAAAAAAAGTGTTCCAGCATTGGCAACAAGCAATACTAGCGAAAATATTCAGAGGAACTGAGCTGTGAAGACAGTAAATATTATACCACATTAATATTGAATTAGCAGGACTTTATATCTAGCAGATGATGCTCTCTAGTGAAGTTCCTGATCCTCTTTAAAGACTTAATTTTAAGATTTTTAGAAATTGTACTGGGTGGACTACTTGAGATTTTTTTCCTATGGCATTTAGGAGACTGCTAAGAATTATGCCATATGGACTTTGTTGAGAATATTTAATGTAAGGTAGAGAGGGAGGTCCTTATGCTTGAGCCTTCCCAGAATTCTAGATTTTTCTAGAATTGGGAATGTGGATGAATTCGTTAAATATGCCCTAACTGATCTGCTGAGGTTAGCAAGTATTAAAGTGGAGAGCATATAATGGGAATCAAACAGGTGAGCCCTGGGAAACCTTAGACGTTGCTTGGGGCCATGTTGAAAGATTTGGTGCCTTGGGAGGGTCATCCTTGATTCTCTCCCTGCCTTCCTCTGCAGTGTGAAGCTAAGTTGGTTTAAATGGACAGTTTCTATTCTCCTTGAAGAATGTGTGAAATAGAACTTTCTGTAGGACTTCCTATGGGACCAATTGGTTGATGAATCCAAGAAGCCAATAGAAATGGTGACTGACCACACATGGAGGCTAGAGCTCACTACTGAGCAGATTAATCTCTTCTCTGAACAGAAGTAATAATACAGAAGACCTGAGGGGGATTTTCCTAGCTTTGGTGGCAGGTTGTATTGGAGAGAGGGGGAGCTCCTGGGGGCTCTTCAGTCAGGACTAACTCAGACACTTGGAGGATTTTCTGCATCATAGAGGATAACCATTAATGGAAGGAACTCCAAGCCCTGACTTGACTGGTCATAACTCCTTAGAATTTCCTGAGTCATCCCAGGTGATCATTTCTGACCTCATCAATGTGATGGAATTTTCTGGATCTGTTAAGACCCTATTTTGAAGGCAAAAGAAGCAAGAATGGTGGCAGCAAGGCAGCTCCTCTGTTAGTGTGGATGATGAAGATGCAGTATCAGTAGAGGAAGATCTTTTGCATGTAACCTTTTGCTTACTATAATCTAGAATTTCTTAGGCCCCTTCACATTGACCCACACTGTTGTGGGACAGTTAGGTGGTGGAGTGGATAGAGTAGTAGCCCTGGATTCAGGAGGACTTGAGTCCAAGGAAGGATTAATTGGAGAAGATCCAGAGAATCTTCATAGTGGTAAACAACTTTGCTAACATGCCATGTAAGGTTGGATTGAAAGATCTGGAGAAACAGTCCAGAGAAGAAAAAAAAATTGCCTAATAGGTATGGTACTGCAGAAAGAACGCTATATTTGGAATAAGAGAACCTGGGCTCTGTTGGAAAATACTTGCTACTTAGGAAACCTGCATGTCCTTAGGCAAGTCACACTTTATCCCAAGAGAAAGCAGAACTAGGTTATCTCAGATTCCAACTCTAAATTTAAGATGAAAGTATCTGAAAAGTTGTCAGGTGGAAATGGAATTTAAATTTACAAAATTATAGACCACTCCAAAGGTTCTTCCAGATCTCTATTTTATAATTTTAGTAATAACTGAGAAAACTGAGACACAGAAAATTTTAAGTGATTTGCCCAAGATTATGCAGCTAGAAAATTCCAAATGGAGCACTCTTTCCACCATACTAGGCTGAATACTTCCATTTGATCTCACTTATCACATAGTATTGGTAAAATTGTAGAGAAGTGGATCATATCAGGAAGGGGATGACCTGACATGCAAATGAATTGGATTTAAGTGAGGGGGGATACTGTGCAGTCAGCAGTCTCACTTTCTCCTTGGTTAGATACAGATCAGGACAACTGCAGATGGCCCTGGATGAAATGGGACTTTCTAAAGTTGTATCTTTTCCCAGATCAGTTTGACTGAGGCAATATTAAGAGGCCAAGAATAGTCACTTTTCTTTAGTCCAGAAAAGGGCAGATAAGAATGAAGCAAAGAATGGCCACTTTTGCATAGTCAAAAAACAAAACCAATCTGGGGGGGGGGAAGACCCTCAGAATTTCTGACCAAAACTGAAACTACTGCTATTTACATTTACTCTAAATTTGGGGCTAGTAAACCCCAAGAAATCTTAATAGGCTTTTGGGCAGGGCCTGTTAAGCATGGAAAGAAACACAGAATGACATTAAGGAGGTGCTGCTGGATTTAAGTGAAGGGAGAGCTGTGCAAAGTCATCAGTCTCACATTCTCCTCAGGAGCCATCTGGATCCAGTGGTCATATGTGGATGAGTAGGATTGGAGCTGGCTCTGGGAAAAACTTTGTAAAAGCTGAAATGGAAGGACTGAACTTTCTCTCATTTGAGGTCTATAAGCAAAGGCTGAAAGACTATTTGTTGGCTATATTGGTAAAGGGGCTTTTTTTTTTTGTACAGCTTCTAAGATCCTTTCTGACTCTGAATAAGTTTCTGGTGATTAAGAGGAGGGAGTTTGGGTGTTAAGATCCCACTTAAAATTGAGCATTTTAACTTGGTCCAATTGTTTTGTAGGAAAAGTTCATGCTTGCCTTTGTTATAATCAACATTAGACAGAATACTTTGTAAACATGTCAGTTAAGCATTTGAAAGTGGAAATTCTTTACTACAGAACTCAATTTCTACACACTGAATTATTTAAAATATGTCCACCTTATTACATCTACTAAATAGGTCAAGGGTTGCAGAATCTAAGGGGTAGTTAGATGACCTAAACTCAGACCTATCTTCCCTGCAGTTCAACAAATAAAATGGATCTAGGCTTAACTGAAATAAGGACCCCCCCAGTGGAAAACTTCCTATACCAATTAAGACTCAGCAGCAGCATCTTTGCTACTTAAAGAATATTTAAATAGAATTAGATAAATGAACTGTCCAGGCCGAGGTTACACAGCCAATGTGTCAAAGGACTAGAAGCCAAGTCTTCCTGGCTATTGGACCAACTGGCCTCTAAAGAAATTTTTCTGATTAAAAATATTTCACAATTTCCACAAATAAAAAATTAATCTATAAAGGACAACTAAAGGATAGGTGGCAGATTCTTGGTTAGAATCATGCGGATGGAGCATGGTTCAACTCTAACCACTTAGTAATTCCCTAGCAAGCCACTTAACCCCATTGCCTTAAATTAAAAAAATATAAAAAAGAATCAATTGATGAAAAATTCCAGAAATTTCCTGATCACTGTTGCCAGTTTCCTGAGCCACCTTAAAGGCGCCGGGGATCTGATGCCAGGCCCACGGACCCGGAAGTGGGGGGGCGCGGAGTCTCCCAGGCCGCCCTGTTCAGTCTCCAGGGCCCCGGCCCAGGCCCGGGCGACTTTCTTGGCTAACAAGCATTTGCCTGAGCCCCTATGTGGCGGGCTGGGCCTCGCAGCCCGGGCAGAACTGGAACCCAAGTCTTCCCGCAACCCGGGGGGATGGCCTGCGAGCGCCCTACGGAGGAGGAGGCGGCCGGCGGCGGCGGCCCAAGCTGCCTCCCTCCCCTCCCCGCGGCCGGCCGCGGGCCTCCGGGGGCTCTGGCCCGCCCCCCCCCGGGGATGGAAGCGGCTGCTGCGGCGGAGGTCGGGGCTCGCTTCCTCCCGCGGCCTCACTCCCGGGTCTCGACCTCGGCGCGTGCGCGGACAAGAGTCGCGGCCCGGGCCGCCGCTGCGCGCACGCGCGTCGCCCGCTTCCGGGTTGGCGCCCGGAGGCCCGATGACGTCAGATGCTGGCCGAGGACCCCGGAAGTGCAACTTGAAGTCGGTGGTGGCGCCGCATCCGGGGAGCTGAGATCACAACAAGCGCACGAGTGAGTCCGGCCGGAGCCGGCGAGGCGCCCCGCCCCCTGACCCTCCCCTCCCCTCCCTCCTTCCTGCTTCCCCCCCTCCCCCGGCCCGGCGGGGTCAGGCCAGGTAGGTGCGGCGCCGCGGCCCCGGGGGGCGGGGGCGGCGGGGAGCGGCCCGAGCCCCGAGCTCCCGGCTGACAGCGCCCGCAGGGGGCCCCGGAGAGCCCCCGGTGATGGGGCGGCAGGCCCCGCGGGGGGGCGGTACCGTGGAGCGGACTGCCGGGGGGGGGGGCGCGCCCCGGGACTGACGGGCCCCGGGGCCCCGCCGCCGACCCTCCGCACCCCCAGGAGTCATCCGGGACCTCCTTAGGAGCCTTGGCCCAAGGAAGCTTGGCAAGGAGCCGCTGCCCTGTGCGGCTGTGTTTATTAATTTTTGCCTTAATGGGAATGATCTTTTCCACTGTGAATATTATTATTAATATTAATTATCATATAACATATAGGATATAATACCAGAATTATATAATATTAATATTTTGGCCTCAGCACCTCCTGATTGGGTCCGGGAAGCCACACTTTAAGAACTTTTTTTTTTTGCAAGGCAAATCCGTTTCAAAGTAAAATAGCATTAATAATAGTAAATTTATCTAGTGCTTGCCATTTTACTTTACTTTTTTTATTTTTAGGTTTTTTTCCAAGGGAATGGGGTTAAGTGGCTTGCCCAAGGCCACACAGCTAGGTAATTAAAGTGTCTGAGTCTGGATTTGAACTCGCGGTACTCCCATGCTCTCTCCACTGCGCCACCTAGCCTCCCGAAGAACTCTTACACTTTCAGAAAATATCGAGGATCTCTTCCATATAGCTATCAATTAGAAATTAGAAATTAAGACATTCTGTTAATAGAAAGGTAATAAAGGGTCAGGAGAAGCACACTTTGCCACCTAGCCTCCCGAAGAACTCTTACACTTTCAGAAAATATCGAGAATCTCTTCCATATAGCTATCAATTAGAAATTAGAAATTAAGACATCCTATTAATAGAAAGGTAATAAGTAATGAAGAGTCAGGAGAATCACATTTTGGGAACCACTATAATACGCTGCTGCTGCTGCTGCTGCTGTCTAGTTTAAAGATGGGTGGGTTTAATAGTTAATTTCAATGGAAAGACATCTTAATATGATCATGTTTAGATGGACTTATTTTTGGAAGTATTTTGTTGGATTGTAGGAGCACAGGATTTGGAGTCCACAAGAATTGCTTCAGATTATCTGTAACCTCTCAGCGCCTGTGACACTATAAATGTGAATCTTGCATTCTCAGCTGGATTTTCTACTCCGACACAGATCTAGTCAACTCATATTCTCCTATTTTCCCTGAGGAACTCCTTCACTTTCTATTTACTCATCTGTGAAATAGAATTCTTAATACTTGTCATTGCCTGAGTAGTTTTTTAAAAAAGTAAAATGGCGCAGTGGATAGAGCACCAGCCCTGGAGTCAAGAGTCATACCTGAGTTCAAATCCAGACTCAGACACTTAATAATTACCTAGCTGTGTGGCCTTGAGCAAGCCACTTAACCCCATTGCCTTGAAAAAAACCTAAAAAAAAAAAATGAAAACGGCAGGCACTAGATAAATTTACTATTATTAATACTATTTTACTTTGAAATGCATTTGGAATACTGTTCTCCTTTCCAGTTAGAATATGGTATTTAGATTTCTCAAGGCAAGGTCTGCTTAGTATTTCTTTGCCATAATGCTGGGAAGTAGATTGTGACAGTATTCCTGGCAAACCATGCTATGTTAACAAGTTACTTTTCTCCTAGTATTTTGCAAATATATTTGGGGAAAAGTGAGTTTTTTTTCCAAACCAACCAGCTTTGTGATACAGCTCATCAGTTAATTAAGTTGGTATTTTTGTACATTTACAAAGTACTTTCCACATTACATCTTATTTGGTCTTTATAAGTTTATAAGGGATATATACTTCCTTAATCTTTTATTTTTTTTTGTTTTTTGCAAGGCAATGGGGTTAAGTGACTTGCCCAAGGTCACACAGCTAGGTAATTATTGAGTTGTCTGAAGTCAAATTTGAACTCATGTCCTAACTCTACCTAGCCCCCCCCATCTCATTTTACATGAGATTTAGAGAGGTTTTGTGTCTTGCTAGTCACATGTAACTAGGAAGGAATCAGAAGTAGAATTCCAACTCTTGGTCTCTTCTCATTCCAAGTTCATTTCAATCATCACTATCCCACCCTGCCTTTTTAAAATAAATATAATTTTCTTTTATCATGGCCAATTATGATGTCCATAAATACTCTGAAGCAATTTCAAAGAAATGATATTTATCCTCAAACTTTGTGAGTTATTTAGGAGTGAATATTGTTAATAGGTTAAAATTGGGTCATAGGAAGACTTTATGATTTACTTATTTTAGGGTTCAGTGACAGGCATGGCACTAGGTCTCTGATTTATAACCTAGCGCTCATATAAAGTAATGATCCAAGTGGGAGTTCCAGGGAAGTTGGATGTGAATAAGCTCTTTTAGTCTAGGGCTCTTTACTTTAGTAGTAAGTACTTAATTACATTTATTCAATTGAAGTTCATAGGGTATTATATTGACCAGTATTGCAAAACACAAAATGGCTGATGATGGTGGTGTTGGTACTGGCAAACACTGGCATGTATGAGTGATACTAGGAGAAAAACTTGTCTGTGGAGCTCATTTAATCATCTATTCATTTGTGGCAATATTTATTAAGTGAACCATAGGCTTTTTCAGTTTTTGGTGAGATTGACCTGACACTTGGGATGAACATACTAGATTCCATGACGCTTCAGTTCTGATATAGCATCATTTAGAATTTAATGATAAAAGAAGCCACTTATGTCATAGAATCCAGAGCTGGAAGGGACACAGTGGTCATCTAGTCCAGTTTCCTTATTTGGAAACCTAAAAATGTTAAATGACATGCTTAGGTATGCAGAGGCAAGTAAGTGGCAGAGGTGACATCTGATGATTTTTCCCATTAATGATGATTTGCCATTTTTCTTGTAATTCAGTTTTCCTAGCTTGTCTCCATTTCAGTGAAGGAATGAATGAGCCAATACATGGTTTTGATTAATTGTACAGATGCATTATTTCGTTTTAGGATCACATGAAATACATAGAGTAGTTAAGCATGAAGTGATGCTATATGTACCCATTTGTGAAATATATCTAGTCAAACCTTTTTAGGGATACTTGTACATAGGAATCAATTTTACTAAGTCATAGATTGTCTTCTCTTCTGGTATAGTTTTGTTCTATTTATAATGTTTAATAAGAATTTTTCAAGTTTTCTCCATAGGCTTCCTACCTTTCGTTTGGTTTTATAGTTTCCACATTGTGGATTGGGTCACAACTCTTTGTATGTCAGGAATGGAACCAGAGTTACAATCTGCAAAAGATCCATCAAAAAGCAAGTGCTGTCCATCAGCATTTGTATGATGAGGATACAGATACCAATAGAAAAAAAAATGAAAAATTGTTTAAAGAGCTTACATTTTATTTTGGAGGATAACATGAATATATCTAGTTATGTGCTAATGAAATACAAATAACCACGAAGTAGTTTTAAGACAGAAATTGGGAGGAACATGAAAAGTCTTTTGTGGAAGATGATGCTTGAGCCATATCTTGAAAAAAGATGGGGAGTCTTTGAGGTGAGGAGAGAATACTTTCAAGGTATGATAGGATGGCCCATGGAAAGGAAGAGATATGAGAGGAAGTGTCATTTTACGAGGAACTTGCAGAAGGCCAGTTTGGCCCTAAATTAGCCTAGGCTAGAGGTGAGGAAGTCCTGTAAAAGAAAAGTGACCCTGTAAGTGAGAAGGGGACTGAAAGGAGAGGTGTTCTGATGATAAAAATGACAAGAGAGTAGGTTGGCCCTGTGCTTTGTTAAACAATGTGAATCTGAGTGTGTATAAACACTAGATTGAATTTAAATTATTCTGATTCACTGATATCAGGGTACAAATGAATTTAGACTATTATGCAAATTTTAAAGTGTCTACCTTTTTTTGTAGCTTAGCCCAAGTGTAGTGATGATTAATAGCAATCAGCTTTCAAATGTCTGTGCTAATGAAAGCCTATAGTAGTTTGGATAATCATTAAATCACTTGGACTTGACTTTGGAAAGTGTTTTTGTACTTGCTTTTGGAAGCATGTGTTATTTGGGAACCTTATTATTCCTCTATATCTGCCTAAGTAGTTCATTTAATATAGAGGAAAGCATCTGCCCTGGGTTGGAGGAGGCCTCCTCCCTCCCTCCCCACTATAAAATGAACTGAACAACCTAGGACAGAGGTCAGTATGAAATCCAAGAACTTTTGACCTCTTCACCTTTCTGTCCTGGCGTTGGTTATTAAGATGGATTTGATTTAAATGCATCCTTGTTGTTGATTATAACCTAAATCCCTATTATTTACAATTTAGATTAAGGTGTAGATTTCATTTCCATTAGACTATGTAATACAATATTTTAAGTTTTGTTTAACCAACATAAGCCCATTTCTTCTCTTATTTACAAAAAGAATTCACTTTAGTTTAATTGTGAAATCAACACAATTTTTCTGTTTCCTTTATTTTTGTCTTTATTTTGGTACCCATTCTTGTCTTTTCTTCTCCCTCTTTTCCTCTCTCTTCCTTACTTCTCTCAACAAAATTTTATTCTTCATTTTCTCTGGAAACATTTCTTACCTTCTGATAAATGGCTTATTTGATGAATTAATTTATGCTGATGAATATGATTGCTGCTTCTTGGTGGATCACAGTGTTCTGGGAAAAACAAAAACAAAACAGTACTGGAATTAGAAGACTTCTATCCCCTCAATATTTTTGTAACCTTAGGCAAGTCCCTTAACTTCTTTGACCCTCAGTTTCTTTACAAATGAGGATTAGATAATCTCTGAGGTAACTTCTCAATCAATGA
Organism: Macrotis lagotis; assembly: GCF_037893015.1. Lineage (NCBI taxonomy): Eukaryota > Metazoa > Chordata > Mammalia > Peramelemorphia > Peramelidae > Macrotis > Macrotis lagotis. Next base: position 220,302,030 of record NC_133666.1, read on the forward strand.
CTTTGTGTTATAGTTAACAAGTAACATTTTCACTATAATGAAAGTCCCAACTGAACATTTTCTATTATAAAACAACTTTTACTTTTAAAACTTTTATTATTTATTAGGGATACAACTTATGCTTTTGTTTTTTTTTTTTATTAATGGATCTAAGATCTCATAAATGTGAGTAGATTGTGGCTAGGTCATAGAACAGAACTTAAAAATCATTTTACTTCATATCCTACTTTTACAGATAAAGAAATGAAGGTGCAGGGAGATAAGATATTAAGTGACTTGCCCAAGGTCACACGGATCAATAGTATTTAAGTGGTAGAGTAGGAATTCTAACCCTGGTCATTTTTTTTCCATTTTATGGGACTTGTTTACCATAAAACAACTGTATAAACATATATACATTATATATACACACACACACACACACACACACACACACATATATATATGTAAAATGTCACTAATTATGCCAGGAGCTTTCTTTCTAGGTATTTTGACCTTATATGGGTATCAGTGTAAAAATTAGACTATCCATTCCTTGTTAGTTATTTTTTCTACATACCTGGACCATTCTTTTTGTTAAGTTTGGTAATAACTCATCTTTGATACTTTACTTTAAGCCTCTCTATGTTTATTGTATCCATTGTTCGTTGGATCAGCTTCAATGCTACTTCTTTGGAAATTGCAGTTTACATCATTCTTCCTTATCCCTAGGAGAATATTTCTTTTTAAAAATGGATTTTGCAATCGCTACCTCCTCTTATTTAACTAAAACACCCTTATTTATTTTCAGTATTTTTCTTCAACAAGAAACATGTATATTTATTTTAACTAAACAGCCATATGTGTGTAAATTTTTAATTGTTTTAATTATGAATGTGAGATGTATTTTTTCTTATCCGGTCAGCTTAAAATATTGGGCCACATAGGATTATTTTTTATTCTCTTTCTTTTGTTTATTCATAGTCTCCAGAAAGAAAACTTTTATTTCTAGAAGATTTGTTAACTTGTAATGAATTTTTTTAAAGCAGGGGTTCTTAACTCAAGCTCTAAACTTGTTTTTAAACAGATTTTGCTAACTCTATTTAAATATAATTTATTTTCTTTGTAATCTTTTGTATTTTATTCATTTAAAAACATTATTCAGAGATGGTCTCTATAAGTTTGTTCAGACTGCCATATCCATGACACAAAAATTGTTAAGAATCTCTGGTAAAGCAATAAAACATACTTTGTATACATACATGTGAGATGCTTTTTCTGTTAGAGTATAAGTCATCATCTCAGTGTTTACTTCCATAGTTTGACAATCCCATCAGTTGCTGAGTCCTTAATAATTACCTACCATGGACTAGGCCCTCCGCCCAAGGGCTTGCTTTCTTGCCAGGTAACCAACATGTTCATTTCTAAGCATATATAAGATTCTTTGAACTTTAACAGGGAAGGCACTAACAGCCCTGATTTCCCTATTATGGTGGCATTTGAGCAGAATTTTTAAAAATATTTATTTAAAGCAATGGGGTTAAGAGTGACTTGCCCAAGGTCATATAGCTAGGCAATTATTAAGTGTGTGAGGCAGGATTTGAACTCAGGTCCTCTTGATTCCAGGACCGGTACTCTATCCACTGTGCCTCACCTCTCCATTGAGGAATTGAACCCTGGCCTCCCCTGGGCCAGGCGGGGATACTGACCACTATACTAACGGGGAAGGTTTGAGCAGAATTTTGATAGAAACCAGGGATTCTAAGGGACAAAGAGTAAGGAGGGGAGAGTATTCTAAGTCTGGAAGACAGCTATTCCAAGGCATTGAAGTAGGAGTTGGAATATCATGTCAGAAGAATGGCAAATGGACTGCTTCATAGAGTTCATAGAGAAGATTGAAGGATGGAAAATGGAAAGATAGGTAAGCTTTAAATACTAACCAGGAGCATTATCATTTGATCCTAGAAGACATAGGGAGCCACTTGAATTTATTAGCAGGCAGATGACATGGTCCGAACTATGTTTTATTTAAGAATTTGATAGTTTTGTAGAATATTACTGGAAAGAGATATTTGAGTCATAGATCTAAAGTAGGAAGTTATTTAAATATTCCGAGAGAGAGAGGTAAAGAGGACCTGAACTAGGGTGGTAGCTACGTGAATGGAAAGGGAATAAATGGATGAATAAAAAGCATTTATTAAATGCTTATTCTGTACAAAACACTGTTCTAAGGACTTGTGAGTCAAATAGAGAAGCATGACACTCTCAAGGAACTTACATTTTAATGGGGAAAACACTACGTTATCAAGAGTTTCCTAAATCAGTTGAAAAGTCCCATGGTTTTAAGGTAAAATGACAAAGTAGGTGATCATGACTCTTAAAAATGTCATTAAATGGAGAGAAAGGGATTCATATGGGAACTTTTGTAGAGGTAGAAAAGATAAGATTTGGCAACTCAAGTGATACATGGGGTTAGAATGAAGCATTGACGTTAACATCAGTTTTGAATTTGGGTGACTAAAGACTTATGGTTTCCCCTGATAGTAGTAGTATGGAATTTTGAAGAAGGCTAAATTTTGGGGCAAAATAATAATTTTCTATTTTAGACATACCGAGTTCAAGATGCCTACAGAACATCCAGTTTGAAATGTACAATAATAGGCAGTTGGTGATGTGAGACAGGAGCTTGAGGGAGAGACTAGTGCTGGATATTTAAATTTGAAAGCCAACTACAAATATCTTGGAATAGGAACTCATGAAGTCTTCAAGTAGATTAATGTTGGGATGAAAGAGAAGAGGGTCCAGGACAGAGCCTTATACTAAGAGTTAGAGGTAAGAGGAAAACAAAGAGAGTTCACAGTCACCAAACCCCATAGAAATAAGGATATCCAGAAGGAAAATGTCAGCAATGCCAAAGGCTACAAAGATCAAAAAGGGATGCAGACTAAGAAAAAGTTATTAGATCTGGCAATTTAAAGGTTATTGGTAACTTTGGAGAAAGTAGTTTCAGTTAAGTGATCAAATCAAAAATTCATATTTCAGATAGTTTAGAAAGTGAGTGAGAGAAGTGGTGGTACAGCTTATAGCTTCCTCAAGATGTTTAAGAGGAGAGGTGCAGGTAGATTGCTAACAGATGATGGAATTTAATGAATTTTTTTTTTTTAAAGAGTAGGGGAGACTTAGACACACTCATAGACTGAAGATAAGGAACCTTTAGGTATAGAAAGATTGAAAATGAGAGAATAGATGGGAGGCATGGATGAAAGTGAGGGAAGGCATTCTGCTAGAGAAGATAATAGAGGATAAGATCAGGAGGTGTGGATGGGTTGATGTCAGAGTGACTACTCTTATTAGAAACTAGAGTAAAGGAGGAGATAATATGGGGTTTGGGAAAGTGGGTGCTTGAAGTGAATTGACATACTGGGTTTTTGTTTACTTGTGTGACTTTCTTAAAAAACAACAGCAATCCATTAGCATACTTTTTCCCCTCCTTAGCCTAAAAATTTTTTATATTATTGGGAAGATGACTGTCATTTCAGCTGGTCCTAGATTTTTAGCATATTGGCAGTAAAATTAACTGGATATAGGATTATATTATAGGATTAACTGAATTAGTGCTGCTAGGTGGTGTGGTGGATAGAGCACTGGCCTTGAAGTCAGGAGGATGGAAGTTTGAATCCAGCCTCAGACCCTTGACACTTACCAGCTGTGTGACCTTGGGCAAGTCACTTAACTATTTTTGCCTTGTTTCCAGGACCATCTCCAGTTGTCCTGATTCATATCTGGCCACTGGACCCAGATGGCTCTGGAGTAGAAAGGGAGACTGGTGACTCAAACCCAATTAATTCACTTGTCATGGCATTACCTCCTTGATGTCATGCTCTTCTTTGAGGCAACATCAACTGGATATAATGAAAGTCTTGGTTTTTTGCCTATTTATAATTATAGAATGTTAGACTTGGCAAGAATCTTAGAGATCATCATATTAAATCCTTTCATTTTACAGATGAAGAAAATAAGGTCTATAAGTTGTGTCATGTCCAAGGTAAGATAGCTGATCAGTTGTAGACTTGATTTAGACTAACAACAGTCAACTAGTAAAATGTTTTTTTTTCCCACTATACTATTTTAAAAGTTTTTCTAGAAAGGGTGTATGTGTGCTTGTGTTTGTTTCTCTAGTGCTATATATTAGAGAGTATCCTTATTCTCTGATATCTTTGAAGTTTAGTGTATCTTAAAGCTATATTTAGATTGATAGAATTTGTACAAATGCATTTTAGGCAGAAGACAAGGAACTAGAAGACACAGAAATCTGAAAATGTAAAAGAGAGGAGAGGAGAAATAAATGGAATCAAATTTAAGTTAAACCCATCTTGAAAATTACTTTTTTGTTTATGTTGTTGATTGTAACCATTAATCACTTTTTCAAATGTTTTTGCTTTAGTTTGTGACACTTCTTGGTGTCGGAGTTCAAATGAGACATTATATAAAGTGCTATGATATATATCAGTAGTGACGATCTTGATGCTGATGGACTTTACAAAATGTTTTATTTCTGTTCTCATTCAGAATGATATTTATCATTCATTTAATTGCCTTTTTAGAGGTTCCTTGCATTGAAAATTTCCAAATCTTTTATTTTTAAAATTTTCTATGATAGCTCTCCTATGGTTTTTTTATGTTGCTGAGACTGCTTATTTTTTTTCTTGCTTTGCACAGTGTCCTTGGATACATTCTTTCTGACATCTTTCTGACAATATGGTAACATTAGAGATGAATGGGACATGGACATTTGAAGGTGAGGAGACTTGAGGAAACAATATCTTTGATCCTGTGGAAAGGAAATAGTGATCATCTAGTCGAGTCCTCTTGTTTTACAGCTGAGAAAACTGAAGCCCAGAAAAGCTATCTAGATCAGACATCTAGATTTGAACATAGATCTTCTGACTTCAAATCATCCTCCTTTTCCTTTTAGGATCTTGACTCCCACATGCCTGGAATGCTTTCCCTATTCACCTCCACTTCATTGACTGTTTCTTCTTGCATCAAAATTCATCCCATGCATCACCTTCTAAAATTTATATGAAACCTTTCTTTATTTGCCCAGCTTCTCTTCTTGTCTTTATCCAGTATGTCTCTATTTATGTATGGTTTTATATGTCCATGTTATCTTTACCATTAGAATGTAAGCATTTGGAAAGTAAGATCTATTTCATTTTTATTTTTGGTAATTAATAAATACTTATTAATTTTTTTGTGGTAAAGTAGACTTGGAGTTAAGACTTGAGAGTTTGAATGTAACCTCATATTTTTATTAGCTGTTTTTAGATATTACTCTTATTTGCTTAAAATTGTTTTCATTTACCAAAATATTAACAAAGGATAGTCTCTTATTAATAACCTCTTTTAAAACTTATTGAAATTTCTTTAGTGGATTCTTTGCTATATGATGGGTCTATGGTTGAATGAATAGCATCTTATTTGATAGATTTCCTGTTGTTCATCCACTGAATTTATTTTAAATTTTACTTTATGTTGCAGTTATTTATCTTCAGTGTAACTTTTTTATGTTCATGAAAGGGATCCCTAAAGTCGTGTTATTTACTTATATTTCACCTACAACAATGTCTTTTACATGCACATGTGCGCATGTACACACATACACATAAACAGTCTTTTTTTATGATTTTGTTCATATTGTTTTTCTCTCCTGGTTTATGTGGGAAGAGTTGACAGGAAGTTCTCAGATTATTCTTAGTTTATTCTGCTATTTAGCTGAAAAATTGAAACACTCAAACTATACTTCCCCTTCCCAGACTTAAAAACATCCTTCTTTCATTCCTTTGGCTGTAACCAGATCATAAGAAATATCATCAACATTATTTGCAAAACAGTCTTCCAGGTTAGTTAAAATGCTAGTTAAAAATAATTCCCTTTTTAATTGTATCACATAATATGATAAAAATCACAAATCCTTAAAGTATTACATTATTATATTCAGATGTGTTAATATATTTGCTGATATTAAATTAGTTTTTCAAGAAAGCAGAGAACTATAAAGATCCTTTAAAGAGTAGAGTCTTAGTCCTTTTATAATTACATTCGATTATGCTCAATCGTAAAAACATTTGGGAAGATCAGAGGGTCATAGAGCTAGAAGTCTTTAGCTAGTGAATTCTTCCTTTCTTCCTTATCCAACTATTCCATTTTCCATCTTCCTTGAGATTTTATACTTAAGAATGAAACTTGACTTCAATGAAGTTTTTAAACAATTCCAAATGTAACAACATCCTTTCCCTTTTAAAAAATCAATGCTTTAAATGATCTGGATTTTGGAGCTGACTGCTTAGGCTCAAGAAGACTTTCTGGTCTAATCAGTGAACAAACAACTACACCAGCATATTTTGAAAAAGAACTATTCATAAGAAAAATAAATAGCTCTGGTATACAGTAGAATCTGAAATAAGTTCAGTGGATGAAGAATATGGTCAGATGAAGTACTCTGTATCAGCAGGGAAGTGTTAGATGTTGTAAATGTATCCACAAAAAAAAAAGTCAGTAGAAAGTATGAAAAGGCATACATACATGTCACAACTCATACTTTTCTTTGCATGGTATCCCTCTTTATTTGAAGTGATTATTCTTTATATTTGTTTAATATGAGGATTTTTGATTGCTGGATACTACATTTGAAAAAATCCCTATAATAGTCCAGAAAAATCTCTGTTCTTGTTCATCCTTTGTACTCGTAAGTTGACCAATAATGATGTTGGGGTCAAGTATATTTGACTATGGCTGATCAGTCAATAGTCTTAGAAGGTTCTGTCACAGGTTGGACTGTTTGTACATTGGGGATAGAAGTATCTCTAGATTTGCATATCTCATGTTTCCTTTGTGTTACGGTAATTCTGCTTTGATAATAGTGCACAACACCTTCTTGAATGCCAACATTCCATGCTGAGTGATCCTGTATCAGTGTTTCCCATGTCTTATAGTTGATACTAAAGTCTCTACAGTAGTCTAAATGCCATATCAAATGAATTTTTTTTTTTAGTGTTAGCACAGTTGATTTCCCTGACTTTTCTTCTTATTCTTGTCCTATTCAACTTAGCTTATAGCCATGTGCCTGGATTTTCTAGCAAAAAGTATCCTTTTACAGCTAGCATCCTTGCTCTGTTGTAGACCATCATCATTGGTTTAACCTGTCCTTAGATAATAATGAGTATGGTACATGGAGGTGTCTTGCACAGTTAGGCAATTAATAAGCGTCTGAGTCTGGATTTGAACTCAGGTCCTCCTGACTCCAAGACTGGTGCTGTATTCACTGTGCCACTTGGCTGCCCCTGAGGTTCCTTCTTTAATTCATTCTTAGGTTCTTGTTATTCTATCCATTATAAATAGTCATGTTCAAGGACTTGGAATCAATCATTTTGATGAAGATGATGACAGTACAGCTAGTACTTCTGTGTCTTATGAGATGCTTATTTAGATTATAAGCATCATCAGAAGTGTATCATTCATCTACGTGCTTCTCTCTCTGTTGACAACTATTGTTGATTTGCATAATGGAGATATTAATTAAAAGATGGACTAATTTGTGAAGCATTGTAATATGATAGAAAAATTGAAGAGTACAAGATGACTAAGAAGGAAGGGCAGTGTCTTTATGAACTTGATAAAGGTTTGGAGTAGGGAGGTAGTACTTGCAATTTTTATACAAGTATAAAAAGAGAGACATTTTAAATGAAGAATCTGGATGGAACTTGATAAATACTGATAAATGAAATGAAGGGGAAGGAAAGTAGTTAAAAACATGGAATATTAGAACTGGAAGGGACTCAAACATCATGTGACCTGGCCTTCTTAATGTTTGGATGAAGAAGTGTTTGTCTTAGGTCTTGGTCTTGTAAGTTAAAGCCCTCTTGATTGTTATCACAGTTCTAAAAAGATATTAGTATTAAGCCTAAAGCCATACAACAAAACATGGAAAAGTCTCAAGAATTTTGATCTTGTATATAGTACAATAAATTACTTCATTTGAAGCTTATTTAAATGTTCTTGTTTGACCTTGCTCAATTTTAGAGCAGGAATGGACCCTAGAAATCTAGGTCATTCCTTTTCTTTTCCACACTTCTGCTTTACCTAGTCATACACATAAAACTATCAGGGGAACCAGAACTAGAGTCTAGTTCTTGATTCCTTATCCAATATATAGCATAAAACTTCTCAATTACCTTGGTCAAAGTGGTATATAAAGAAGAATGAATATGCCTTGTTTGAATCAACTCTTCTGTGTTAACAATTAAGAAAAAGGTAGTAATAGGAAATCAATGTTATTACTTGTGTTTTCTTTGTTTGTTTGTTTTAAGACAAAATGCAATTATTTTCAGTGTTGTTCGCCACCAGTTTTATCTTGCAGTTTTATGACCTGATAACTATTGTTACCATCTATTTGCTGGGTCAACTAACATGAGTATATAAAATGATTCTCCATCAAACAATTTCATAAGCAATTGGCCAATTTGTTGAAAGAGCAAAGGAAGAGTTTATAAAACTGAATGGGGAAAAGGAAAATAGTGTTGAAAAGACCTGAATTAAAGAATACATTTGGGTTGTTTATTTCTGTGCTCTCCTCTACACTTATATTTCCCTACTTACACTTAGAACATATTCACCTATTAATCCCTCTTATTTAGGTATTTACCTCCATGTCTTAACATGCACATGTGCACACATACATACAGTCTGTTTATGATTGTTTTCCCCTCCTAGTTTATATGGGAAGACTTAAACAGGAAATTCTCAGATTATTCTTAATTTGTACTGCTATTTCCCTGAAAACTGAAAGTTACAGGTCTAATTTCTAAAATTAAAAAATACAAACAAACCCCAAACCAAAAACCAAAAACTTTGTTCACCTTTCATATGCTTAACCAGTTTTTTATTATTAAGGCTCTTGAAGAGACTCACAGTATATAGAACATAGGTCTTATGAAGTGCTAGATTGATGATCTGGCATGTTCCATTCAGTTACCTCCATTATTCAGATTCTCATTTTTTCATTTGGAATATTGCAGTAGCCCCCCCCCCCCACTTAATAGTATTTTATTTTCATTTTTTTTAATAATTACATGTAAAGAGAGTTTTCAACATTCAGTTTTTTTGTTTGTTTTTTAATTTTTTGCAAGGCAATGGGGTTAAGTGGCTTTCCCAAGGCCACACAGCTAGGTAATTATTAAGTGTCTGAGACTGGATTTGAACTCAGGTACTCCTGACTCCAGGGCCAGTGCTCTAACCACTGTGTAACCTAGCCCTCTCAACATTCAGTTTTGTGAGAATTTTCTCCTTACCCAAGGCAGCAAGGAATCTGATATAGGTTGTGCAATCATATTAAGCATATTTCCATATTAATCATGCTGTGAAAGAAGAATCAGATCAAAAAGGAAAAAAACCACAAGAAAGAAAAAAATGAAATTAAAAAAATGAAAATAGTTTGCTTTGATATGCATTCAGATTCCATAGTTCTTTCTCTGCATGTGCATAGCATTTTCCATCACAAGTCTTTTGGAGCTGTCTGATCACTGTGCAATAGTCTTCTAAATGTATTTCCTTTTTCAGGTCTCTTCCCACATAGCTACTAAAATAATTTTCCTAAAGCATGTGTCTTTTATACCATTGTCACCTCCCTTCAAAAACTCCATTGATTCCCTAATATTTCTAGGACCAATGTAAACTCTTATATTTGGCCTTTTAAGTTTCTTTACATTGTGACTCCTTGTCTTTCTTATCTTCTTTCAAATTATTCCCTTTGTGCACTCTCTAGTTCATCTACTGGCATGCATGCCATTTCTCATACATGTTCCTCTCCATCCTTAGTTGGTCTCCAGAATTGAGCTGCTCTCTTTCACTAAAAGCCCTTAGAATCTTAGAATCTTTCTTTAAGACCCACCTCAAGTGCCCCCTCCTCTTCTAAGGCCACCTTTTATCTCTTCACTCAATGTCTTAAATGTATCTATTTATGTATATGATGTGTCTCTTGTTAGAATGTAAGCTGCTTTGTTTTCTCAGAAGATTTGATAGCACAGTTGCTATTGATGTGGCAAAGATTTTTGTAAAGAGAAAACTAATTTGAGGAAGAACTTAAAATTCAATTCTTGATATATTGAATTTGGAGCTATAACATCTATAAGTTGTATCCTTTTAGCAACTTGGAAACCTGGTCCTAGAACTGAGAAGTTACTGGAGACGTTAATTTGAAGTTACCCAAAAAATGATCCTTGAAGGGGAGAGCCAAGAGTGTTAGTATAGTTCAAAGCAAGTTGTTGAGAACCCCCAAGGTATTGAGTATGTTTGTAAAAAACTTCCCCATTTAAAATATTAATAAGATTACCCTCTCTCATTCTGTTGTTCTTAGGTGGGTGTTAGGCTAAACTTAACAAATACATTTTATTTTATTTTTTTTAATTTTATTTAAGGCAATGGGGTTAAGTGACTTGCACAAGGCCATACAGCTAGGCAATTATTAAATGTCTGAGACCAAATTTGAATTCAGGTTCTCCTGACTCCAGGGCTAGTGCTCTCTTCACTATGCCGCCTAGCTGTTCCTCAAAATACATTTTATTGATACATTTTGTCTTGACATTGCAGTTATTTTCTTTTTCTTTCTTTCTTTTTTTTTTTTTTGCAAGGCAATGGGGTTAAGTGGCTTGCCCAAGGCTACCCAGCTAGGTAATTATTAAGTGTCTGAGGCCAGATTTGAACTCAGGTACTCCTGACTCCAGGGCCTGTGCTCTATCCACTGTGCCACCTAGCCACCCCAACATTGCAGTTATTTTCAACCTTGGCTTTCATTTGAATTATCGAGAGACAAGTACAATTTAGCAAGCACATCTTATGTGGTGACTGAATCTACAGTATTCTCTCTGTTACAAGATAGGAGATATATTTCTTTATATGTTCTCTGAGTTTTTGATTGACTTTCCATTATTTGGAGTTCACTAGATCTTTTCATTTATATATTATTGGATATAGTATTCTTTCTTGGTACTTCTTATTTCATATTGCATCAGTTTTTATATATCTTTTATAGTTCTTTTGCAGAATTCCTTTTATCTATCATCACTTGATAGGGGAAGGAGAAAGGAATAAGTATTTATTAATTGTCTATAATGTACCAGGAATTGTGTTTTATAAGTGATATTCTGTTACATTCCTATACCATATTTTTTTCGTCCACTTCCCAGTGGATGTAAATCTGCTTTGTTTCTGGATTTTTACTACCACAAATTTGATATTATGAAGATTTTGATTTATTTTGAGTCATTGTTTTTATTTTTAACTTCTTTGAGCTCACTATTTAGTTGGATTATTGAGTCAAAGAGTCAAGTTTTGGTCACATTTCTTGCATAATTCCAAAACATTTGAACCAATTCATAGTTTCACCAGTGTGTGCTAGGCTTCCCACAGGCTTTTCATCATTGATGATTTCAATTTTTTTTGATCATTGCTCATTTGCTAAAAATACAGTGAAACTGTAGATCTTTTTTAAAATTTGTATTTCTTTTGCTAGTAATGATCTAGAGTATATTTTTCATGTACTTCTTTATAGATTGTAATTCTTTTGACAACTAAATCCTTTCTTGGAGTTATTTGAGTGTCAATTCCAAATGTACATACATACTTATACATATATATGTGTTTATATCCTACTTATATACTATGTGTCCTATATATATATATATATATATATATATATATATATATAGATAGATAGATAGATAGATATTCTATATCTCATATTTATGGTAGATATTTTTTAAACATTTCTCTTTATTCCTTTTCTAATTGTGTCTTCACTTATTTTATTTATATAAAGTGTTATAAAACTTGAAAAATTTTATGTAGTCAGAATTGCCTGTTTAATCTTTTATGATGTCTTTGTTTAATAATTTTCTTCCTAACTTTAGTTGTCAAAGAACTGATTTTGTTGTCTTCTAATTTTTTTTATGGTGTTGCTTCTTATATTTAGGTTGCCTATCTCTTTTTCAAAAATTTTTTAAAATTTATTTTTATTTAAGGCAGTGGGGTTAAGTGACTTGCCCAAGGTCACACAGCTAGGCAATTATTAAGTGTCTGAGGCTGGATTTGAACTCAGGTACTCCTGACTCTAGGACTGGTGCTCTATCCACTGCACCACCTACCTGCCTTTGCCTATCTCTTTTGAGTTTATTGTTGTGTATGTTGTAAAACGTTGGTCAAAAAAAAATTTCTGCCAAATAGCTTTCTACTTTTCCCAACAGTTCTTGTCAAAGGGGAGTCCATTTTTCAGGAATTTATGTTCTGTGTTGATCATATTTTAGGCTGCTGTTTTGACTCTTTCTTGGTTATCTAATCTTTTCTGATTTGTTTTCCTTTTTTTTTTAAATTCCCCCCCCCACCAACGCGAAGTAGTTTAGATTATTACTTAGATTATTTAGATTTAGATTATTACTATTACTTTATAATATAGTTGATGTCTAGTTGTGCTCTACTCCCTTATTTTCGTACTTTATATCATTTTATTTCCCTCAACTCCTTTTGTTTTTCCTAATTAATTCTGTTATTGTTTTGTCCAATTCCTTTTTCCTAAGTGATTTGGTTGGTAGAGCAAGCCTAACCTCTTTAGAATTCATTTTGTAATCTTCATAGGCTTGATAGAACCAGCACACAGTGCTGCCAGCAAGTGAAAAATTCTGGAAGACCACCTCATTTAGTTTTTTTTTTTTTTTTTAGATTTTTGCAAGGCAATGGGGTTAAGTGGCTTGCCCAAGGCCACACAGCTAGGTAATTATTAAGTGTCTGAGGCCGGATTTGAACTCAGGTACTCCTGACTTCAGGGCCAGTGCTCTATCCACTGGGCCACCTAGCTGCCCCCTCATTTAGTTTTATAACTGGAGGGAACCTTTTAGGCTACTCTATATGTGCCTCCATTTTTCAGATGACAAAATTGAAGTCTTTAGAGATTAAACTGTTTTCTAAGATCACAGTTATTAAGCAGCAGAGGCAGGATTTGAATCTATATCTTCTTAAATACCTATTATGTTCCAGGTACTGTGTGCTGTGTTGGTGTTAACAAAAAAAAAAAAAAAAGAAAAAACAATTCTTTCTCTCCAGGATGTCATAGTTTAATAGGAGAGAAAGCATCTATGAACAAACATGCTGTGTATAGTGATAATTGGAGCTAATCAAGATAATCATCTCGTGTTACAGGAGTTTGGCACAGGCTTCCTATAAGAGGTGAGATTTGAAGGAAGCCAGGGAAACCAGAAGTTAGAGATGAGGAGAGAGCATTCTAAGAATGTGGGAGTTGTTTTTTACATGCTTGGAATTGGCATGAATTGTGAGGAACAGCAAGGAGGCCAGTTTTTTGGTTCAAAGAAAGTTCTTTCCTCTCTGTACTATCTTGCCTCTCAATTGTTTGTAGAGAATCTTTATTTTACTTGCATTTGATGCTGGATCTCTTCTATGCCTCACCTGTTATTAATGATCAAAGGGTTCAAAGGGTTATCAAAGAAAGTTGGCTTTAATTTTACCTTTCAGGGAATATTATTTTATATATATATATATATATATATATATATATATATATATATATATATATATATGTATTTGGAAGGCTGTTGGACAAAGACTGTTTTTTTTCTCTCTTAGGTATTTTTTAAAGCTTGAGAAATAAAAAATGGATCTTTTATTTTTTACATTTTCATTAGTTTTGTGTTGTTAGAAGCCTTTGTTGCTACAAAATATTGCTTGTGAAAGTATATCTACTAATGATCTTATCAAGGACACTCATTAGATTATTTTCATAAACATTTTCTATAGATGGCAAAGTAGGCAAAGGCATCACTACTTATTGAAGGACTTTTTTAACCTTTTTTGGGTTGTAATAAGGCTGAGAAAAATTTCCATGCCTTCATTTTCCTGCCCTTTGGATATCTAGAAAAATAAATTCAGCACTCTCACGATTGTTTTCAATACAGGCCTCCTTTTTTTTTCTTTAAACTCTTGGTGTCTAATCCATCTCCTTTTCTTAAGTAACTCTCCTAATGAGCATATCTAGAATTCTGCCTTTTAGAGAGGGCAATAGAAAGATGTATAGTGGATATGAGTTGGTTGTTGCATATTACAATGTATTAGAAGTGAAGGATGGCAACAAAGAAATGTTTGAGCAAAAAATAAGATGGACTGATTTTGTACCTTAGAGGAAAGGATAAATATGAGGCCAACTCTTCTGCTCCCATTGGCATTCTCATGATGATAGATAGATAAGACATTTATTAAGCACTTTTTCCTGTGCCAGTCATTGTGCTAAGCCCAATTTGAATTCCAAAATACAAATACAAGCCAAAAAAAAACCCCATAGATCTCTGTCTCAATTTGCTTATCTTTTAGTGTAGGAAAGATAACATAAAAGGAGCTGAGGGAGAGGTAAATTGGGGAAGTGGTCAAGGACATCCTGAATTAATCAGGATTTGGAGAGAACATAGCTGTTCTAGGTATGTGTTTTTTTTTTCCTGTAATGTATGATTGGGGAGTAACTCACCTGTCAGAAGAAGATGTTGTGGAATGGAGCCACAACCATTATTTTCCTTGCGACCCTGAGGTCAAAGCTTCTGGGGGTGAAGTGGTCTGGGAAATCATAGCCTGATCCTCATTTTTGTTTTGTTGTATTTTTATTAAATCTTATTTTTTTCAATCATCATGGAAACGTAATTTTCAGCATTAATCTATTTGCAAGTTTGTGACCCCTTCCACCCCAACAGTGAATAATTTGGTATAAGTTATATATGTACAGTCATGTTTCACATATTTCTATTATTCATGTTGTGAAAGAAGAATTAGAACTAAAGGAGAAAAAACCATGAGACAGAAAGAGTATAAAAGAAATTTTAAAAAAGTGAACATAGTATATTTTGCACTATATTTAGACTACATAGTTTTATTTCATTTTGTATTTTCTGGGTGTGGATTTCAGTTTCAGTAAGAGGCTTCTCAGGATTGTCTTTGACTGCTGAACTGCTGAGAAGCGGCATCCATCATAATTGATCTATCTCATGATGTTGCCGTTAATGTATACAGTGTTCTCCTGGTTCTACTCACTTTACTCAGCATCAGTTCATGTAAGATTTTCCATGCTTTTCTAAATTCTGGACTATCATGATTCCTTACAGAACAATAGTATTCTATTACATTCACATATCATAAATTGTTCAGCCTTTCCCCAATTGATAAATATTCCTTCAATTTCCATTTCTTTGCCACTATTAAAAAAGCCACTATAAATACATTTTTGTATATGTAGGTCATTTTCCCTTTTATATGCTCAATTTTTGATATAGATTTAGTAGTATTATTGCTGAATCAAAGGATATGCACAATTTATTGCCCTTTGGCCATAGTTCTAGTTCACAGATCCACCTATAGTGCAATAGTGTTCCAGTTTTCCTACCTCCTCTTCAACATTGCTCTCATTTTTTCTCATTTTAGCCAATCTGATGTGTATGAAGTGGTACCTCAGAGTTGTTTTAAGTTGCATTTCTTTAATCAGTAGTCATTTGGAACATTTTTTCATGACTTTAGATAGTTTTAATTTCATCTGAAACTACCTGTTCATATCCTTTGATCATTTATCGATTGGAGAATGACTTGTATTCTTATAAATTTGACTCAGTTCTCTATATGTTTTAGACATTAGTCCTTTATCAGAAATGCTAGCTGTGAAAGTTGTTTCCTAGCTTT
This sequence comes from Macrotis lagotis, assembly GCF_037893015.1. Taxonomy (NCBI): domain Eukaryota; kingdom Metazoa; phylum Chordata; class Mammalia; order Peramelemorphia; family Peramelidae; genus Macrotis; species Macrotis lagotis. Next base: position 220,317,786 of record NC_133666.1, read on the forward strand.
CTACATTCCTTCTAATCTTGGTTGCATTGGTTTTGTTTGTGCAAAATCTTTTTACCTTAATGTAGTTGAAATCTCTATTTAGCAATTTATAATGCCATCTATCTCTTGTTTAGTCCTAAACTTCTCCCCTTTCCGTAGATCTGACTGATAGACCATTTCAATGTTCTCCTAATTGGCCTATGATATCACCCTTTATGTCTAAATCTTGTGTCCATTTTGATCTCATTTTGTCATAGCATGTGAAATAGGGCTTTGTGTCTAGTTTTTGCCATACTATTTTCCAGTTTTCCTAGCAGTTTTTGTGAAATAGTGAGTTCTGTTTCTAAAAGATTAAAAGATAGTCTTTGGGTTTATCAAACAGTAGATTACTATAGTAATTTACTACTGTTTTTGTATATAATCTATTCCACTGATCCTCTTCTTTATTTTTTAGCCAGTAGCAGTTTTGATGACTTCGGCTTTTTAATAGATCTGGTACTGATCCTATTTTATAAAGTCAGGAAAAAGCAAGAAAGACCCTAGGTAGAATAGGTGAACCTCCTGTGGTGAACTTAGGGAGGTCACAGAAAAGAATTTCACAGCATCAGCATGGAAGGATAGATTTCAGTGGAGAGAATATCCATATAATTGAAATAACAGATACATTTGAGTTTTCAAAAATAATGAAACATAAATTGTAGGAAATACTATGAATAAATCATGCCTTATAAATCTTCTGTTGTTAAAATGTAAAAATTTTTAGCTTTTTTCCTTTTTTTTTAACGTTTTTTTTTCAAGGCAAATGGGGTTAAATGGCTTGCCCAAGGCCACACAGCTAGGTAATTATTAAATGTCTGAGGCCAGATTTGAACTCCAGTACTCCTGACTCCAGGCTGACTCCAGGGCCGGTGCTCTCTATCCACTGCACCACCTAGCCACCCCGCTTTTTTCCTTTTTTTAGTATAAACTTAATCGATAGTAGTTTCTGTAATTCAGTATCATGTTGTTTAGACAACTAACCCAATAAGGGAAATTTATAAAACTAAAAAACAAAATAAAAACACCTTTCTTAGGGAATCAGTTGCTTGGTATGGCTCCACTATAGAAATGTGTTCTTGGTTCCAGATATACTTAGCTTAGTTTACTAGGTTTCCTTTATGTTGTTTTGATTGGATCAGTTTACCTATAGAGAGATTTCAGATACTTTCTTGATACCTTTCTGGTAAGAATGTATCAATGTTAATGAATAAAGCTTTAAAGGAACCCAATATTGATAGGATGACCTAGCTTATTAAATGCCAGTAGTACTTTAAAGTAGGTTGAGCAGAAGTTGCTTACTGTTATTTGACAGTTCATCCAGCTTTATAATTTTCTTCATGCTAATTTGTGTACCAATAAAGGACAGTTGAATCAACATCTGTTTTTCAGAGAAAGGAAGTTTAACTCCCATGCAGAAAACAGTGATATTTTTGGCATTTGTCATTTAAACAAATAGAAATGCGTTTAACAAAATGTTAGGTTCAGACAAAGCACTAAATAAAATATTTCAAGCTTGTTTTATTCTCATTCTAACACCAAGCCCTCCCTCCAGTGGCTGCTACTACAATATTTTACTTTTTTTTTTTTTTTAGCCTCTGTTTGGAAAACTGGCAAGTTTTCTTTTCCCCTTCCAGAACCGAAGTTCAGTTTATGCCTTTTATTTGAAGATGATCTTTTATGATCAAACCACAGTGAGTTCAACCTTTTTAGAAGGAAGCCTAGAGTTCATTCATTAACCCATATCTTTCTTATTCTGCTCCACTGTAACTGGTTCTCATTCCAGTATTTGAAAATTTAAAATATTCATATTTTCATTTTTTTTATTGATTATAATATATTTTGCAAAAAGTGACTTGAGCCACACATGACAAGGTCAGATTTTTGTTTTTTAAAAAGTGTTTATAGGGGCAGCTAGGTGGTGCAGTGGCTAGAGCACCGGCCTTGGAGTCAGGAGTACCTGAGTTCAAATCCGACCTCAGACACTTGATAATTGCCATGTGGCCTTGGGCAAGCCACTTAACCCCATTGCCTTGAAAAATCTAAAAAAAAAAAAAAAGAGTATGACTAGTTTCATGATAGTGTTTTATTAACTTGATTTTGGAAATAATTACTCCATTATCAATTTTGGTATGCATATAGCAGTTCACACACAAAAAGTCTGTTTTGTGCATGTTAGATTAACAGAAACTTTCAGATAGAAGACTACATATTAGTTTTTAGTTAAGGAATGCAGTCAAATGAAACATATGTAAATTATTTTGCAAACTTTTAAAGCACTATGTAAATGTCAGTTGTTAATATTGTTTTGAATTTTAAGCCTTTTAATCCTTTAGACTTTGTATGAACTCAAAAGTTTTCAATGTAATTTTTTGAAAGATTTTATTTATTTTGAATTTTACAAATTTTCTCCTGATCTTGCTCAATGTAATTAAAAAAAAATTTTTAAATTTATTTAAGTTAATGGACTTAATTGACTTGCCCAAGGTCACACCTAGGCAATTATCAAGTGCTGAGGTCTTATTTGAACTCTGGTCCTCTGGACTCCAGGGTGACTCCAGGACCAGTGCTCTATCCACTGCTCCCTTAGTTGCCCCCCCCAAAGCTTTCAATGTAAGAAAAAACTTAACTAAAATTTTCTGAAGTGAAAAAACTACATATATCTGTACTCACTTTCTGATGAGATCAGTGTTAGCAGTTTAACATCTTTAAAATTTCAGGTAGGAGATTAAAAAAATTTACATTAAATTTAGTATCTTTGACCATTTATAGTGTCTACAAGAGTGTGTAGAACTAGTAGAATGCTGGATGCTTAATTATCTTGAATATAGGATGAGTAACTTTTTTACTTCAATGTTGTGAATGCCATCAACTCTGAGCTTTGAAATCTTGAAAAGAGACTATGTTGTGGTAAATTATAGCTGAATTCTGAATTAATGAACATTTTATTATATAACATACTTCCCACAAAATTATTTTTGCATAATTTTCTTAAATTTATTCATCAGCCATTTAGCACCTATTCTGAAATATAGTAGTAGGTAGCCTCTGTGCAGTGTTTTGCATGGGTTTTTGTTTTATCCACGCAAACTATTTGGGTTGCTCATTCCTTTTTTTAGGATAGTAAGCATGAAAAATTAAAAAAAAGAATAATTTTATTTTTGACTATATAGCTTTGTCATTTCTGCCTCCTTTTTTGGTGTTCTATGAGAGTCACAAGAGGGTGATTATACCCCGAGGTTCAATAATAGCATTGTATTCCAGATATTGTATACTTTTCCATCTGAGCTCTGTTGGGGTTTCTGTGTTTCAAAGTGTTTGGCCAAAAAACAATTTGAAACCTGAACTAGATGATCAGTATAGTATACTTGGAACCTGTTAAGACACAGTGGTATGGTATTAGTTTCTTCTTAAATTTTTTTATTCAAGATTTCTTAACTCTTGGCTCCCTTTCTTTAAGTGGTAGAATTACAAAGTGGTATTGGAACTGATTGACAGTAACATGAGCAACCTCACTTCTTAAAAAGGTGTCCAGGTTGGTTGAAAGTGGCATTGAGTTGACACTTTTAGTCTGTGGGTTACTCTATACTTAAAAAAAATCCCAAATTGTTAAAGAATTTCTTGATGTTGGCATGTAATCTTTAGAATTTGAGGATGACACTAATGGCATATCATTAGAACTTCAGATTGTTGTTGTTTTTAAAATAGCAGTTGAGAGTTTTATATTTATCCATTGACAATCCCAATTTTAGACTACTTTTGACCAAAGCATTCTTATATAAGGTGGCCATCAGTATTAAGGAATGTACCTGTGGCCACAGAACTTTTGGTGAAGATCTAATAGGTACAAAAAGGGATCAAATACCTAACCATGTCTTCACTGGTATTGGTATCATGCTTTAAACAGTTATTGGGGCAGCTGGGTGGCATAATAGATAGAGCACTGGCCCTGAACTCAGGGGGACCTGAGTTCAATTCAGCCTCAGATACTTAATTATCTAGCTGTGTGACCTTGGGCAAGTCACTTAACCCCATTGCCTTGCAAAAATTAAACAAAAAAAATAAACATACTTGTTAATAAGCTATAACTGATTGTAAGGAGGAAAGGCAGTATAACAGTATCAAGGAATGAGTTTTCTGACCAATGGATTTTTTTTTTTCCAAGTGGGGCAGCCTCTGGTAAAGAATTCCTTTGTAGTTATCTGAACTGGTCTTTGTAATAAACTCAGTCAATTGTTGGGACAAAAATCAAATTCTTTGTAAAATGGTTGAATCTGCCAGCAGTTGGATTCCGGAAATATTGAAGTAATACTTGGTCAAATTTTGGAGAATCAGAATAAAATATGTCATCAAAAATACATTCATAATATACATATGTGAGGGGAATATATTTAGAACCCCCCCCCCGACACATTCTTTTTTACATGTTTGGGATATATTATTCCACATATGTAAAAAAGATGAACTAGTAACATGATGGGTACTATCATAGTACTGCATTATTTTTCTTTTAATATTGAAAATGGGAGGAAATGGGGTTCAGGAAAGGGATTTTAAAGACTGGATTTGTTTGGGATGAAAAACGCACCAATCTCTGACTCAGGAGGGTAAGAAAAGGCGTAGATGGCAGGGAGTTCAGGAGAGAAGAGAAGAGCAAAAATGAAGTGAAACTTAGATCAATATAGATCCTTTCACCTGGAGCTGGGGTCATATTGTTCCAGTAGCGTGTGGGTTCAACTTAGAGAAAGAAAAAGAATGATAGTCTGGTCATGGAGTTCAGAAGAGATGTCCTGCTCCAGCTTATTTTTGCTTAGCTACATTTCCATGGCAAGTGGGACAAGAGTGGTGCTTGAGGAATGGTTTCACACCTGGCTCTAAGTATTCTCCGATACACATGCCACAGGGGCAGTCCCCAAGGAATTGCTAAATCAGCACTCATTGCATACTTAGTCTTCTCCCTGAAAGATTATGGTCAAAAGTCCATTGTGGCTTAGGAGATTGCAAAATTTCAACACAGAATGGAGGATGCCTTCCACAGTACAGAAAAGTTTCAAAAAGATTACATTTTCCCTTTGCCCAGAATTCCCCTGCTTCAATATCAGAAGAAAGCAAAGTAGGTCCCTGTAGTGCCTTGGGTTGTTCAGCTTTGGTGAATATTTTGGATGATGATTCGTGATCTGTATTATTATATATCAGTGCAATTTCAGATCCTTTTGAGTATCAAGGAAAGAATTAAAAAGCTAGGTAAGTAATGACCCTACTGTAGGAAATATTTCAGTCCATTTAAAGGATTTCACGGACTACTTAGGTAGGTTTCTGTAACTGATACCTTTGCCAAGATTTGAATATACTAATGATCCCTTATGAGTTTGGTCTTAGGACAAATTGTAATATGTGAAAATTGGATGCATGCTTTCCCTTTATTTTCTGTTGTCCAGTTTCCTTATAGTTTTCCTTCCCTTCTTCCCAGACATTTTATCATCTTGTTTGATCTTATTGCCTTATGCTTTCTTCACCACTGCCCTCTCTTCCTGATTTGCAGAGTCATGTTTTTTACCTCTTGGATTGGCTGAAGCAAGTGATTCAAGTATGAAGGTTATAGTTTCTTTTTCTTTTTTGGTAAATGGAATACTTCTCAAATCTCTGAAAAGAAATAATCAATTACCCTTTGTTTTTTTTTTTTCCTAGTCTAAATTTAAGACTCCCTCAGGTTGGTAATAAATTGCTGAATTAGGTTTCATGTATTTATTCCAGTATTGGTCTGAGTCCTCAGACCTGGGATTAGAACTAGACCAATGTTGTAGAATGTGTCATTAAATTAATCAGTTGGGATTGAGTCCATTTTTAGGTGTGATATTATAATTAAATATAAGTTCAGGAAAAGTAAAATAAATTTATTTTTGTTGTGGTTATTATAGGTGTTTTTTACCTGCTAGATAAAAAAATCTAGACTCCCCATGTGTGTTCTGTGTACTTTTCAAGTACTTTGGCAAGATGCTGAGCACACAGGGCACCCAAGAAGTATTTCATCATTCTGTGTTTTGAAATGCTGACTGGATCAAGGTTACACAACAAGTTATCTATAGCTTGCTTTAAATCTAGTGGATTCTCTGTTGGAGTAATGAAATCACAAACTGAGAGATTTTGAATCCAGGTTGTACTGTAACCATTCCTAGCAAAACTATATTTAAAACAGTAGTGGTTATCATGAACTATATAACATGTCAACTATGTCCCAATCCACATCAGTAAAAACCTTCGGCTCCTTTATTCCCCATAACCTAACCTCCTTCAGATAATGCTAAGTGCATTTATTAGTATATATCAGATGTATCAAACTGCTTTGCTAGCTACATTTTTTGGAATATTTATCTATGGTCATGGAGGTTATAACTCTGAATTTTTATTAGGAAAACTAAATTGAGACTTTATAATGTTCTTGATTAAACTCCACCAGCTGTGCCACAGCTCTGGAAAACAACTGAAGATGGTCAAAATGAAATACAAGGACTAAGAGGATAACAACAAATTGCTTTTGCTTCTTGCTGAGCTGCTTTACCTCAGCTACTATCAGGTCCATTGTCAGAGATAGAATAATTACTGTCTAGTTTACTCCATCATAAGTTTAAGTATAGTGAGAAAGCATGTGTTGTCTAATTTAGAGTAAATATTAACTATTGCTTTTTAGTCCTGGGAATGTAGTCCATTCTTTAAAGTCAGTAACATGACACTAAAACTAAATAATATTAATAATACTTGAAATTTCCCTTTTGTCTAGAAATCAGCTCTAGCAGCATGATTTAAAAAAATTATTGAGAAATATGCTTATTTGGGGCTAGTTCACCAAGGATATTTTGAAATCCTACTTTTATATGAATTCTAAATAATAATATACTTTATTAGAAGAAATGTTAGCCTGGCATGAGGAGAGTAAAAAGAGGTAATTGCAATCTAACTATAATTCTTAAGATTTTATTTAGGCAAAATTTATTCCTGCAGTAGGTGCAGTGGTACACTTAGAGTCACTGTTGTTATTAGAATCCTCCTTCATGCCTGATAAAAAGTGGTTTGTAGCAAGGTTGGTTAATAGTGAAATTTGCACATAAACTGCAATCTTAAGTATCTGGGAATCTTTGTTATCAGTGGAAGTCCTTGGTACACCGGTTAAATCATACTTCATTCATGATTTCTCATCTTATGTGATTTTTGTCACTGTAGATCCTCTAGGATCTACAGTGGAGACTTTCCTTTTTATATTTTATGAATTCCAATGCATCAGTGTATGCAACTCATGAAGCACACTACAGAGGTCTTCACAATTACCTTGAATGCCACAAATTTTCCCTTATAAATTCTCTTCTCTTTTTTTCCTATGGAATGTAGTGTGGAATAGCTAAAATAGGCATTTTGGAGTCCAGAAGTTCAAGTACTTCCTGATCTCTGTCCATGGAATACTTTCTGCAACAATGAAATCATAGGCTTGAGTAAAAAAAAAAAAACCAAGAAAATTTTTAAAATGAAAATCTTCAATGTTCCTTATTTTCTGTAGACATGTTTGTACAGAAATTAAATGATGGAAATATTTTTTATTAGGTCATTATTAAAGAATGACTTCAGTTTTCTGCATTCCAAATGAAATGTTTCCCTGACCAAAATTTGTGGTGTTTCAGATTCTACTTCTATTTGTAAGAGCACTTTATACTCCTCTGATATAGCTTGACTTGTGGATGTTTTGAACATTTATTATTATTATCTACTAATTTTTCATTTACTTTATTGATCATTAAAAAAGAACCCAGTCTGAAGAAATAAGAAATAAGAAATAAATTTGTTGACATAAAAGAACTAGTTTGTTTTCTTGGTGGTAATGAATTGGGTTACTAAAATATAACCATTTAGTCTGCTTTTTTGATGAAATTTACATAATTTATTTTGTCATAAGAGTCTTGTAATTACATGTGCTCCAATTTCTTTGTATATTTTCTATTTTTACTTCAGGAATAAGTGGCTTGTTTTCTTTTGGTAGGAAGTTTGTACCTTTTGTAGCCTGGTGGTTGTAGTTCATAGTTTTTTACCCTTTGGCTAAAATAGCAGATAATGATTATAGCAGTTCAGATCTTAATTTCAGTAAGTCAATTTTTTATTGTTACTTAAAAAAAAAAAGACTGAGTCTTCCCATCTTGGAAAGGTATACTGAAATGTGTGGGACTGTTCATGGGTTGATGTTACTATTGTCTTTGACATAGTCCATTTCAAACCTAGGCCAGTTCACCTGCCTTATGCTACCTGATCTTAGTTATCCTTATTCTTTGGGACTTATCATATTGGTGCTGAGTCCAGTTCTGCTGCAGAGAACTCCTTAGCTGAAGATATTAGCTAGTTTTGATTTTCAGAGTTTTTATTTTTGTATTTACTTTTTAAAAAATTACTTTAATGTTTTTAATCATAGTTTTCTTTGATGAAGTTGTTTTTTATGATTTGTGCTTTGATCCACCATCAATAAGATTACATTAATTAACTTTCATTAAGATTTAATTTTTTTCTGAGGCTCTTTATTATCATATGTTTTTATTATATTGTATTAAATATTTCTGCTTCGTATTTGCTCTAGTATGCAGTTAGTTTTTGTAAAAGTGTGAGGCTTGAAACACTCATATTCCTTTCAGTTCTCATTCAGTAATCTCCAGAGATGTGTTCTACCTAACTTTATCAAATTGGTTCAAGTCTGTAATTTCTTGTGTGTCTTTTTATGGCTTTTTGTCTGGATCTGAATAGGGCTCATTGAATTCCTCAGCAATTATAGTTTTGCTGGCTATTTTCCTCTATGGTTTGATTATCTTTTTTTATGTACTTAGATGTTGTTGGATTTAGTACATTTGTATCAAGTATTGATATTATTTTAATTTATTGAGCACTGTAGCTTAATGGCTAAAAGTCATGTTTGAAGCCAGGATGATCTGGGTTCAAGCATCACCTTTGACAATGGTCCTCAGCCTTTGTGACTTTGGTCCATTTAACTTCTTATCAGTGCTCAAGGCAATTCTTAAAACTTTTTAGAGAAGATGATGATCTGTATTGGTAGATAGGAGTTTTCTCACCAAACTATTGAAATCCCAGGTACAGTCCTATTATTTCATGACTTATGATGTTTTTAAACATATTAAAAATTTCCTCCTTATCTCTTTAAATTCTATTTGCTTTTTCTGAGTTCATGATTGCTACTCCTAATTTTTTGGTTTCATTTATGACATAATAAATTCTCTTTCATCTTTTCATTTTTACTATTCATGCCTTCATGTTTTCAGTATGATACACTATAAGGAGTACATTGTTGAATTCTTTCTTCCTATCTATTGATGTACCCTTCTCTGTTTTATTTGCGACTAGTTTCATTCACAGTTATGGTTATAACTAATTACTAACTGTGTATTTTTTTATCATACTTTCCTGTAACTTTTCATGTTTGACCCTTGCACTACACAAGGAAAAAAAAGATGGGGAAAGAAGATCAATGGAATTAACATTCAATAATCTATATTTGGAGTGGCTGAATCATTCATCTATCTGCCTCTTTTCTCTTAAAGAAAGCCCAGACCTCTATCAATAATTCTTATACTTTTTTTAATTTTCCTTTTGATTCTCACTATGCCATATAGCTGGTGTTTGTCCTACTTCCCCAGATCTCCCTTCTATCTCGACACTACTCCTTTCCTTTTTTCTTACTCCTTCTTTATCCCTCATGTTCCTGGGCAGTGACCTGTAGGGAAGTAGACCTTGGAATGGTACAGGGAGATTGCCTTTTCTGCTGTCTAAACTCTTGGATGGTTTATTTGTGTTTTCTTTTTGTTTTATTGGTAATTTTTTCAGCTAGCAACATTTTCCTGTTTTTTATTGGAGCATAGCTTAGAGGAGCTAGATTCATAATTTTTCTAGAAGAGTACAGTTCTGTTTTTGGAGGTCTGCTGTACAGGTGGTTCATATGCTTTGCTCAGTAAAATTCAGTGATTTCTTTTTGCTTTGAGGATCAAATGAAAATTCCTTTCACTTTTTAAATTTTGTTTGTTTTTATTGTCATTAATTTTTTATTTTTGTTTTTATTGAATTTTACAATTTTCCCCCTCATCTTGCTTCTCCCCCCCCCTCCACAGAGGCCAATCTGATAGTTTTTACATCGTTTCCATGCTGTACATTCATCAAAATTGAATGTGTTGAGAGAAAAATCATATCCTAAAGGAAAAAATAAAATATAAGTGATAGCAAAATTATATATTTTTTTAAATTATATATTTTTTTAAATTAAAGGTAATAGTCTTTGGTCTTTGTTTAAACTTCACAATTCTTTCTTTGGATACAGATGGTATTCTCCATCACAGATATCCTAAAATTACCCCTGATTGTTGACTGATGAAATGAGCAAATCCATTAAGATTGATCATCACTCCCATGTTGCGGTTGTAGTGTACAATGTTCTTCTGGTTCTGCTCATCTTGCTCAGCATCAGTTTATGCAAATCCTTCCAGGCTTCTCTGAATTCCCATCCCTCTTGGTTTCTAATAGAACAGTAGTGTTCCATAATGTACATATACCACAATTTGTTCAGCCATTCCCCAATTGATGGACATTCATTCAGTTTCCAATTCTTTGCCACCACAAACAGAGCTGCTATAAATATTTTTGTACAAGTGATGTTTTTACCCTTTTTTCATGATCTCTTCAGGGTATAGACCTAGTAGTGGTATTGTATTGCTGGATCAAAGGGTATGCACATTTTTATTGCCCTTTGGGCCTAATTCCACATTGCTCTCCAGAAAGGTTAGATGAGTTCACAACTGCACCAACAATGTATTAGTGTCCCCACATCCCTTCCCCACAGTGTCTTAGTGTCACCACAGATTTCCCACATCCCTTCCAATGTTGATTATTGTCCTTTCTGTTCACATTGGCTGGTGTGAGGTGGTACCTCAGAGATGCTTTAATTTGTATTTCTCTAATCAGTACTGATTTAGAGCAGTTTTTCATGACTATTGATTGCTTTGATTTCCTCAAATGTAAATTGCCTCTGCATATCCTTTGACCATTTGTCAATTGGGGAATGGCTTTTTTTTTTTATTATTTATAAATTTGAGTCAGTTCTCTATATATTTTAGAAATGAGTCCTTTGTCAGAAATACTAAGTAAAAATTGTTTCCCAATTTACTACATTTCTTTTGATCTTGGTTGTAATGGTTTTGTTTATGCAAAAGCTTTTTAATTTTATATAATCAAAATTATCTAGTTTGTTTTTAATGATGTTATCCATCTCTTCCTTGGTCACAAACTGCTTCTCTTTCCATAGATATGACTGGAAAACTATTCCTTGATCTCCTAATTTGCTTATAATAGTCTTTTATGTCTAAATCCTGTATCCATTTTGATCTTATCTTAGTATAGGGTATCGAGATGTTGGTATCATCCAAGTTTCTGCCATACTAACTTCCACTTTGCCCAATAGTTTTTATTGAAGAGAGAGTTTTTATCCCAGAAGCTGGACTCTTTGGGTTTATCAAACAGCAGATTACTATAATCATTTCCTGCTATCTCTTTTGCACCTAGTCTATTCCACTGATCCACCACTCTATTTCTCAGCCAATACCAGATAGTTTTTGATAACTGTATATGGTATAATTTTAGATCTGGTAGGGCCAAGCAACCTTCTTTTGCACTTTTTTTCCATTAAATCCCCGGAAATTCTTGACTTTTTATTTCTCCACATGAATTTATTTACAATTTTATCTAACTCATTTAAGTAAGTTTTTGGAATTTTTATTGGTAGGGCACTAAATAAGTAGTTTAATTTAGGTAGAATTGTCATTTTTATTATATTAGCTTATCCAATCCATGAGCATTTGATATTTGCCCAGTTATTTAAATCTGATTTTATTTGTGTGAGAAGTGTTTTGTAGTTGTTTTCATAGAGTTTCTGAGTCTGTCTTGGCAGGTAGATTCTCCCACCTGCTGCACACTGCTCTCTGGCCTACTTCCAAAGCCTAAGGCTGTTTTGAGGTTAGTCCTAGGTCTCACCCCACTGCCCTTGGGCTGACTCTCTGCTCTCTTTCTCTGCATCACCCACATTTTCCTGAGACAGTCCTTGTTGGTAGATATTCTTCTCCTTTGTTCTTATCTGGATTTTGTGGATTTGAATTCTGTGAAGAGCCTTAATTCATATTAATTTTGAGGGAAAGCCAAGAGACCTAAGCACCGGGCCTGGCTTCTCTCCGCCATCTTGGAAGGCCTGTACAAGCTGGTTCCAATCTACCACTCCAGGCTTAATAATTTATACATGATGTTTCTTTACATCCACTGCAGTATGGCCAAATTGGTCTTCTTGTTGTTCGTCTTGTTGTTACTTTTACTTCCATCTCCATTCTCAGGGACTTTGAACAGTTTGTTCTCCAAGCTTGGAATATGCTTCCTCCTCATCTTCACCTTTTAGAATCTTTTACTTTCCTTTAAAGCTCTTTTTAAATGCTGCCTTCAACATGAGGCCTTTCTGCCTTCCCCCCCAATTTCTAGTGCCTCCTTTCTAAATCACCCTATATGTTTCATATATACATATATATGTAATATACACACACACACACATATTTTAATATTATTTTCATGTGTATTTGTTTTCTCATCCAATAGAAAGTATACTCTTTGATGGTAAGCATTGTTTCATTTTTATGTTTATTTTCACAGTTGTTTGGTTTAAATAGGTCAAAAAAATAGGAAAAAAAATAGGAAAGATTCCCTTAATTGTGACTTTATAACTAGCACAGTAAACATTTACAAATTTTTGTTTTATTTAAAATTTTAGAAGTTATAATTTGTTTTATTTAACAAATAAATTCTAAATTTTGTTTAGACTTCTTAAACATTTTTGAATAGTTGACATCAAATGAAATGGGAAACCAAAATGAACATTTAAAATTGGCTAATTTATTACTTTGGTTCATTCTAGACTCTCATCTGAGAATTGATGTCCATTTTCATCATTTCTTTAATTTGGTTGACACTTTGGATAAACATGGCACAACTTCAGCAGGGAGGTCCAGATGAAAAAGAAAAAACTACAGCACTAAAAGGTATATAATTGTTTTTGCTTTTGATTTCAAGTGATTTAAGAAGGGGTGTTGACAAAAGTATTGGAGATTTTGTAGACTATTCTGACTCATTTCAGTTCTGTCATTAAAAATAGAAATGCCTGTACTTTTTGTATTTTTCTTAGCAAATTAGTGTAATTTGAAGTTTGGGATTCTAGGACAATATGTGGAAGGGGTGGTATTTTCCTTTATGTGCTACTATGTTGGCAGAGGGAAGCTCTCATGACCACAAGGTCCCACAAGTCCTTTAGTTTGGAAAAATGGAGACTATCCTGCCTCTTCTGGGGCAGAGTTCTGTTCCCAGCCTATTAGTCCTAAGTCATGCCTTGGGAAGTAGGGGCAGCTGCCAAGACTGTGGGATCCAATGCCTGTATGATACTTATGAAGGAGAGAACTGGTGGGATGGGAAGATAGATCATCATAAGAAAACAGGAGATAGCAAAGAGAAATGACTGCTAAAGGAAGAGTGGAAACTAAATGTAGGAGTGCTAAATGGTCCAATGGGTTTTCATCAATTTTTTTTTCCGAGTTAATTAGGAACAGATATGGTAGGTAAGGAACAAAGAACCTGTACTTGTTATGAAGGTTGTGTTTCTGGAATTGGTGCTGATGTGTGCTAGGAGAAATGCCTAAGGAATTGGGTTAGTTGATATTCACACTTCGCTCTGATGGGAAAAGGACCTTTCAAACATTATTTGTAGCTCTGTCAAACATTACTGTATTCTGGCTGAAGACTTAGAGGGTTGTAGGCTTCTGTGGCTTTTTCATTTAATGGATAGGAAAGCAACTGAGATACCTTCATTCTATTAATACCTTAAGCATAATAGGACCCAAATAAATCACAAGATGTGACAGGAAAGGATCATAGGTGTCACCTAATTCAGTATTTAGTCACTTACCTTTAAAGATTTTTTTTTTTTTTTTGCTGTTGTTGCTTCCTCAAATTCATGAGGAAATTTAAACCTTTGGAGGCTAAAAGATTTATCTGGAGGGACATAGCTGGGACTAAAATTCAGGGTTTTTTGATCCCTTGTCCAAAGTTCCTAAATTTTTTTTATTGGTTAATATTAATGGACAATATGGTCTAGTATTCTGTGCCTGCCAGAGAAATATAATAAATCTCATTTATAGGGTTCTTTCCAAAGCATATCTCTCTTTGAATGTTTTATGCCCTTTGATCCTCAAAACACCACCATGAAAGAGGTTAGTACATATGTTATTTCCCCATTCTGTAGATGAGTTAACTAGGTGTCACAGCACATAGGGGCTGGACTTGGGTTAGGAAGACCCTGGGAAGATTACTTAACCTCTGTCTGTGCCTCAGTTCATCATCTGTAAAATGGGTATCATAATGACACTTCTCTCACAAGGTAGTTATGAGAATCAACAGAGGTAGTATTTGTAAAAGGTGCTTAGAACAGTGGCTACAAATAGGGCTGAATAAACACTTAGTTCTTTCCTTTTTCCTTCAACCTCAGTTTCTTCATCTGTAAAATGGGAGTAATAATAGTACCTATCTTTCAGGGTTGTGAAGATACAGTGAGGTAACATGAAAAGTTCTTTACCACCTTAAAAGCCCTATATAAATAGTAACTGGTATTACTATTAGACAAGTGAAGAAGCCCATAGAATTGCCTGTAATTGTAAACTAATGAATGGATAGCTACTAAAATCCTTGTGGTCTAGTAGAAAGAGCCCTGGCCTTGTAGTTAGGAGGGACCCAACTTCAACCACTGCCTACTTCACTTGGTGAAGGTGGTGATCACGAGCAAATTGTTTAACTTTACTGAGCCTTGGTTTCCCTGAAGGTAAAAATGGGCTAATAATGTAGTACCCATAGTACTTACTGGGTTTTTCTGAGGATCAAATGACATATATGTCAAACAATTTATGCTACATATAGCACTATATAAGTGTCAGATGACATTATTCTTCCTTAATCCAGATTTTGATTCTCAATCCAGAGTGTCTTTTAGTCTTATCATTATGCCTCCTGGCACATACCATATTGCCTCTTTCATTGTTCTAAAGCTACCCCTTTCAAATTTCAAATTGTGTTTCCTTGGAAGCACTGTGAAAATGGGTTAGGTTTTGCAATCAAAAATAATCTAGTCAGCATTCTTGAATGCCTACCAAAAGGAGTGAATGACATTATGACAATGAAATTGCCACTTCCAGGAAAATACCATGCCTATGCTCCCACCATAATGAACACTGATGAAGTTAAAGAAAAATTATGGAAACCTGGAAACCCTTATCATCAGTGTACCAAAAGAGGACAGACTTATAATTTTGAGTGACTTTGATGCTAGAGTAAACTCAGATTACCAGACATGGCAGGGAGTCTTGGGAGGTATGAAGTTGGAAACAGCAACAGCAATGGCCACCTACTCTTGAAGCTTGCACATCTCCTAACCTTCTTGTTAGAAACACTGTCTTTAGTTTACCTAAATACATGCAATAAAACTGCCTAGATACATCCTTTATTAAACATTGGCATCTAATTAACTATGTGGTTGGAAGGAGAAGAGACAGAAAATATGTGACAGTGACAAATATAATGTGTAGTGCAGAGTGCTGGACTGATCACAGACCCATCCTCTCCAAGCTAAATACTCACATTCAACCAAAGCAGTGGCCATAAGGCAGAATGAATACAAGAATTCATGTCAAGAGATTAGGGTGTCTCTCTGATGGGTAACAGTTTTTTGCTAATTTGGAGGGAAAACACTTGCAAACATCAAGACTGTTTTGATGAAAATGAGGAGAAATACAGAAGCTGCTAAATGAAAAATGAGAACTCCACAAGGCTTACCAGCAGGTTAGATCATCCATTTCTAAGAAGGCAGCATTTAATTCCATTAATAATAAAGTACAAGTGAAGCTTAGATGTAGGACTACTGATTCAGTAAGAAGGCAAATGAAATTCAGTTTTATGCAGACAGTACAAACCAAAATGCTTTTTATAATACCCTGAAGGCTTTTTATTGGTCAAAGACCTAGGATGCATCTCAACTGTTTAGTGCTGATGGATACACATTGATCAATGATAGGGACATGATCCTAGAAGATGGTATGAACACTTCCATAGTGTTTTTAACAGACCATCATCAGTCAGTGCTGAAGCCATTGAAAGTCACTAGCTGAAGTTTCAACTGAAAACGAGGTTTTGAATGTCATTAGACTCCCTTCAAGTGGTAACAGCTAACTGAAATTTTCCAGGTTATATGGCATGAAGTGGTTATTCCCAAGAATTCAAGGATGCCTCCATCATCTATCTCTATAAAGATAAAGGGAATAGATTTTCTTGTGACTATCACAGGAGTATTTCTCTTAGTCATTGCTGGTAAGATTCTTGCCAAAGTTGTCCTTACTGGCTCATTCTTCACCTGGAAGATGGTCTTCTCCCTGAGAGCCAGTGTGGCTTCAGAAAGGATCGAGGAACAGTGATAAGATGTTTACTGACCAACAACTTCAGGAAAATTGCCAGGAACAGAACAGAGGTCTCTATACAACGTTTGTAGATTTTGAACAAGGTCTTTAAAACTGTCAAATGTGGGGGGTTTATGGAAAATTATGTCAAAATTTGGTTGCCTGGAGAAGTTGAGCTGTATTGAACATCAGTTTCATGATGGCATACATCCCTGGGTTAGTGGATGATGCTCTCAAGATTTCCTAGTTACCAATGGAGTGAAACAAGCCTGTATCCTTGCTCCCATACTTTTTAGCATGATGTTTTCAGCCATGTTAGCAAACGCTTTCACTGAGACTGAACATGGCCTCAAAGTCAGCCACCACATTGATGACAAATTCTTTAACTTGAAAAGTCTACAAGCCAAGACCAAGGGGGAGGGAGTGTTGGTGCATGATCTGTTTGCAGATGATTATGCACTCAATACAGCATTTGAAGCTGAGGTACAACAAAGTATGGATCAGTTCTCTGCTACTTGTGCTAATTTTGGTCTATCAGTTAATACCAAGAGAACACAGGTCTCCATCAGCCAGTACCACACCGTCCATATGTAGAATCATTGGTTACAGCAAATGGAGAAGCTTTGAGAACAGTGGACAAGTTCACTTTCCTTGGCAGTGTCCTTTCCAGGGAGGTACACATTGACAATGAGGTTGACACTCACATTGCCAGAGCTAGCTCAGTATTTGGGAGGGTCTGAAAGAAAGTGTGGGAAAGAGGAAGTAGTAGACTGACTACCAAACTGAATATTTGCATGAATATATTCACTACTATATGCCTGTGAAACCTAGACAGTCTACCAATGCCATGTCAGGAAACTGAATCACTTCCATTTAAATTGTCTTAGGAAGACTCTGGAGATCACCTGGCAGGAGAAGATAACAGCCACTGAGGTCCTTTCTTGAGCTAAACTGCCTAGCATTTCAACATTACTACAGGGGTGCAATTATGATAGGCTGGACCACCCAGCATGGTGTGCCCTCTTCAGTTAGGGTGCTGAGCTCTCTGAGGAAGGCAGAATAGAAGCAGCTCAAAGGAAACTTGAGAAAAGTTTGGAGTACCTATCCCAGTTGTTCACATGAACTGTTTGTGCCCAACCTGTGGTAGAGCTTGTATTGAGCTGATCAACCACAGTCAGACACACTATAATTTATCTCAAGTAAAGTGTTGTCATTTTGGTTTTCAGTGATAATCAAGAGAAGAACCAAACAACCCCTTTCAAGCTTCAAATTGTGTCTCCTATATCCAGTATTCTGCAATTAAGTGAATGAATTTGGGCTCAACCTGGCTCTTCTCTTATCATGATTTCCTAACCTTAAGTATCATTCTTTTTAGATTGAGTATAGTGCATTTTAAAAAGTTGTTTCCAAAAGATCTTCCCTTTGCTCTCCCTCATGGACACAGAGCTGACCTTGAAGTAAGGATTGAAGCAGAAACAGACCTACTAACCACGGACAAATCACCTCTGAATGCCGTAGGCTATTGGTATCAACCTTAGATAAAAGGAGCTCAATGGGCAGCATCTTGTCTTAGAAAATCTCAAATGAGCATTATGTATTTTATTTATTTTGTTAAACATTTTAACAATTATATTTTATTCTAGTTCTGAGAAGAGTCTAACTTCTCTACATCACTCAAGTTTCAGAGAAGGTGCTGACCTGTGTTGGTCAAGAGTTTCTTCACCTGGAAGTTTGCTACACAGAAGAAATTAAAGATTCAGTACTCCATTCTCCCTTGGTTTCCCCTCCCTATGTCTGTATCCCAAGTCTTGTGTTGCTTCCCTTTATTTTTTTCCCTGACTCATCTTTTTATTCAGTAACTTTTTTTTATTCAACTGCGTGCTCTGTGCTTGTTGTCCAAGAACTAGGGTTTAGTTTGTGGATAGTCTAAGGCTTTGGTTTGTTACTGATGTCTGATTAAATAACATTTATAAATTTTATTGTTTTCTTTATAGGAGCATATGAGATGGGGCCCATAGAAAACTTTTATCTCTTTTTCTTAATAGCTTATTTAATCAATGGTTTATTTTATTTTTTCCAATTACTTTCAAAGAAACTTTTCATCTTTCATTTTTATAAGATTTTGAGTTCCAAATTTTTCTTTCCCCCCTTCTTCCTTCTTCAAGACAGCAAGCAGTCTGATTCAGGTTATACATATACCATCATCTTAAACATATTTCTTCATTATTCATGTCATGAAAGAAAAATCAGAACAAAAGGAAAAAAACCATGAGAAATAAAGAACAAAAAAAGTGAAAATAGTTTGCTTCGATCTGCATTCAGACTCCATATTCTTTCTCTGGATACATATAGCATTTTCTATCATGAGTCTTTTGGAAACGTCTTGAATCACTATATTGCTGAGAAATGTCTCTTTTTTTTTTCTTAGGTTTTTGCAAGGCAAATGGGGTTAAGTGGCTTGCCCAAGGCCACACAGCTAGGTAATTATTAAATGTCTGAGACTGGATTTCAACCCAGGTACTCCTGACTCCAGGGCCGGTGCTTTATCCACTATGCCACCTAGCCACTCTACTTTTTTTTTTTTTAAGAAAGGTTTTTACTTATTTTGAGTTTTACAATTTTCCTCCAATCTTGCTTCCCCCACCCCCGCCACAGAAGGCAGTCTATTAGTCTTTACATTGTTTCCATGTTATACATTGATCTCAGTTGAATGTGATGAGAAAGAAATCATGTCCTTAAGGAAGAAAAATAAAGTATAAGAGATAGCAAAATTTCATAATAAGATAACGTTTTTTAAAGGTAATGGTCTTTGGTCTTTGTTCAAACTCCACAGTTCTTTCTCTGGATACAGATGGTGTTCTCCATCGCAGATAGCCCAAAATTGTCCCTGATTGTTGCAGTGATGGAATGAGTAAGTCTGTCAAGGTTGATCATTACCCCCATGTTGCTGTTAGGGTGTATAATGTTTTTCTGGTTCTGTTCATCTTGCTCAGCATTAATTCATGCAGATCCTTCAGGCTTCCCTGAATTCCCATTCCTCCTGGTTTCTAATAGAACAGTAGTGTTCCATGACATACATATACCACATTAAGTCATTCCCCAATTGAAGGACATTTATTTAATTTCCAGTTCTTTGCCAACACAAACAGGGCTGCTATGAATATTTTTGTACAAGTGATGTTTTTACCCTTTTTTTTATAATCTCTTCAGGGTATAGATGCAGTAGTGGCATTGCTGAATCAAAGGGTATGCACATTTTTGTTGCCCTTTGGGTGCAATTCCAAATTTCTTTCCAGAAAGGTTGGATGAGTTCACAGCTCCACCAATAATGTATTAGTGTCCCAGATTTCCCACATCCTTTCCAACACTGATCATTGTCCTTTCTGGTCATATTGTCCAGTCTGAGAGGTGTGAGGTGGTATCTCAGAGATGCTTTAATTTGCACTTCTCTAATAAATATTTAGAGGAATTTTTCATATGACTATGGAGTGCCCTGATTTCCTCATCTGTAAATTGCCTCTGCATATCCTTTGACCATTTGTCAATTGGAGAATGACTTTTTTTTTTTTTTTGGAATATTTTACTCAGTTCTCTGTATATTTTAGAAATGAGTCCTTTATCATGAATACTGATTGTAAAAATTGTTTCCCAATTTACTACATTTCTTTTAATCTTGGTTACAGTGATTTTTGTCTGTGCAAAAGCCTTTTAATTTAACGTAATCAAAATTATCTAGTTTTTTTAGTGATGTTCTCCATCTCTTCCTTGGTCATAAACTGCTTCCGTTTCCATAGATCTGACTCCTTGATCTTCTATTTTGCTTTTAATATTGTTTTTTATGTCTAGATACTGTATCCATTTTGATCTTATCTTGGTATAGAGTGTAAGGTGTTGGTCTAATCCAAATTTCTTTCATACTAACTTCCCATTTTCCCAACAGTTTTTATTGAAGAGAGAGTTTTTATCCCAATAGTTGGACTCTTTGGGTTTATCAAACAGCCAATTACTATAATCATTTCTTGCTATTGCACCTAGTCTATTCCACTGATCCACCACTCTATTTCTTAGCTAATACCACACAGTTTTGATGCTTTATAATATAATAATTAGTATAATATAATTTTAGATCTGGTAAGGCTAAGCTTTTTTCATTGAATCCCTTAAAATTCTTGACTTTTTATTTTATTTTATTTTTTTAGGTTTTTGCAAGGCAAATGGGGTTACATGGCTTGCCCAAGGCCACACAGCTAGGTAATTATTAAGTGTCTGAGACCAGATTTGAACCCAGGTACTCCTGACTCCAAGGCCGGTGCTTTATCCACTATGCCACCTAGCCGCCCCTGACTTTTTATTTTTTATATGAATTTACTTACAACTGTTTCTAACTCATTAAAGTAATTTTTTGGAATTTTGATTGGTAGGGCACTAAACAGGTAGCTTAGTTTTGGTAGAATTGTCATTTTTATTACATCAGCTTGCCTTATCCATGAACGGTTGATGTTTGCCCAGTTATTTAAAACTGTTTTTATTTGTGTGAGAAGTTTTTTTTATCATCAGCATTTTCATATATTACCGACAAAAAATGACAGGAAGACATAGAAAAAGAAAATATTTAAAATAACTGCAATGTAATACATTTTGTAGTCAACTTGCAAAGGGAATGCACAGAAACTATATGAACACAATTACAAAATATTCTTCACACAACTTCAGAAAAATCTAAATAACTGTGGAGAAATACTATCATGGGATTGGTTGAGACAATATGAGAAGAATGACAATGCCCAAATTCATTTATTTAATGTCATGCACAACTTACTTTAAATGAGACTTACTTTAAAGAGGTAGGGAAAAAAGAACAAAATTCATCTGGAGGATTAAAAGGTCAAGACTATCCAAGGGAATCATGGGAAAAAAATCTGAAGTGCATCTAGCAGTGTCAGTTGTCAAACATTATTACAAAGTAGTAATTATTAATATTAGAGAAGAAATAGAGCAGTTGTTCACTGGTTTTTTTTGACCTTTAGAAAGATTTTATTTGTTTTGAGTTTTTTTGGTTTTACAGTTTTCCCCCATTCTTGCTCCCCCCCCAATAGAAGGTAGTCTGTTAGTCTTTACGTTGTTTCCATGGTATACATAAAGAATTTATCTTACCCTATGGGGTAGTAAGAGGAGAAAGAAAAGGGAAGGGAGACACTAACAGAAGGAGGGCAGAATGGAGGCACAAGTGGGAGAAGAAAGGGGAAAGAGAAAGGGGGAACAGAAAGGAGGAAGGTCAGATTGAGGAAAGTGGTAGCCAAAAGCAAAACACTGCTAAGGAGTAAGGTGAGAGGAAAGGGAAAAGCATAAATGAGGAAAATTGAATAGAGGGAAATAATAAATTAATAATCAACTATTTTATACAACTCAGTGTATGTTAGTGTCTCTTTGAACCAAAGCTGATTAGAGTAAGAGTCAAATGATGTTCATTTGCTCCCTTCTTTTCCTTTACTGAAATAGGTCTTTTTGTACTTCTTGTGATGTTATTTAACCCTTTTCTTCCTCCCTCTTTCCTTTTCTCCCAGTATAATCTTTAATTTTTTTATATTATCATTTAACAGTTAATTTATATGTATACACTCTGTCAGGGTGTACTCATTTTAACTAACCTAACTTAAGAACTATATGAGTATCATCTTCCCATGTAGGAATGTAAACAGTTTAACCTTATTAAATAACTCTGAAAGTCACATTTTATCTTTTTATGGTTCTCTTTAGTACTGTATTTGAAGATTAAATTTTCTCTTCAACTATGGTCTGTTCATCAGGAGAGTTTGAAAGTCCATCTTTTTCCTGACAAACTGTGCTCGGTTTTGCTAGGTAGTTGATTCTTGGTTGTAATCCATTCCCCTTTTCTTTCTGGAATATCATATTCCAATCCCTCTGATCCTTTAATGTAGAAGGTACCGAGTCCTATTTAATCCTGGCTGTGACTCCTTCATATTTGAATTGTTTCTTTCTGGTTGCTTATAGTATTTTCTCCTTGATCTGATAATTCTGGAATTTGATCACAATATTTCTTGTTTTCATTTTGGCATCTCTTTAAGGTAGTGATTGGTGAATTTTTTTTTTTTTTTACATTTTTCAAGGCAATGTGGTTAAGTGGCTTGCCCAAAGCCACACAGCTAGGTAATTATTAAATGTCTGAGGTCGGATTTGAACCCAGATACTCCTGACTCCAAGGCTGGTGCTCTATCCACTGCGACACCTAGCCGCTCCGATGAATTCTTTCTATTACTGTTTTATCCTGTGGTTCAAGGATATAAAAGCAATTTTTCTTGATAATTTCTTGAAAGATGCTGTCCATGCTTTTGTTTTTTTAAATCAAAGCTTTCATATATTCTTAAAATTCTTCATTTATTTTCTCCTGGATCTAATTTCCAGATTAGTAGTTTCCCCAATGATATGCTTTTTACATTTTTTTTCTGTTTCTTATTTCTTTTAATTTTGTTTGACTACTTCTTCACATTCCATAAATTCATTAGCTTTAAGGATTTATTTTTCTTCATTTAATCTTTTAATTCTTTTCTATTTGTCCAGTTCTATTTTTTTCTTTTTTTGCTTTTTGCAAAGCAATTGGGTTAAGTGACATGGTCAAGGTCACATAGCTAGGTAATTATAGCATGTCTGAGGCTGAATTTGAACTCAGGTCTTTCAGACTCCAGGGCTGGTGCTCTATCCACTGGTGCCACCTAGCCGCCTTCCAATTCTACTTTTTAAAGAGTTGGTTTTTTCAGAGGAATTTTCCCCCGTTTGACCAATTGTATATTTTAAGGAATTGTTTTCTTTAGTTAAATTTTGTCCTTCTAAGCTGTTGACTTTCCTTTTTTTTTTTGATTTTTTTTTTTTTGCAAGACAGTGGGGCTAAGTGTCTTGTCCAAGGTCATATAGCTTAACCAGTATTAATCGTCAGACTGGATTTGAGCTGGTGCTCTATTCATTGTGCGCCACTTTGCTGCCCCTTGCTGACTTTCTCTTGCATAACTCATTTCTTTTTCCAATTTTTCTTCTATTTATCTTATTTGCTTTCTAAAATCCTTCTTGAGTTCTTCTTAGAGGGCTTTTTTGAATTTGAGATCAATTCATATTCTTCTTTGTGAATTTGCATGTGGGCATTTTGACTTTGCTGTTCTCTTCTGAGTTTGTGTTTTGATCTTCCCTATTGCCTTAGTAGTTTTTTTATGGTCAGAGCTCTTTTCTATTTTTTTGCTTGTTTTTAATCATTTTGTGCCCTTTAAATTTGAACTCTGTTTCCTGGGACTCAGGGGACACTGTCCCAAGCTTCTTGTATTGGGGGTCAGGGCCCTGGTTACTAGCTTTCCATGCTGGAGCCTCTGGTACAGGATGCTTGCCCTCTGCACTGGAGTGGCCTGACTGAGCTGCTCCTGTTGTGCCAGGGTTCCAGGGTTGATACAAAACCTCCCAACACCAGGAGGAGCTGTGCTTGCATGGAGGGGCTTTGGTGTTGCAGCTTAAGAGCCTCCTGCTGGCTTGTCTAGCCACTCTGCTCTGGGCTGCACTCCCTTTTTACCCAAATAAGACAGACTTTTCCTGAAACCCAGGAAAATTATCTCACTTTATCTTTTTGTAGATTTTGTGTCTCTAGAATCCATGTAGAGGCTTGATTAGGGAAACTGGAGAGATCTCAGGCAACTTCCTGGCTTCCCTCTGCCAGCTTCTCAACAAACATTTATTAAGCATTTACTCTGTTACAGGCAATTTTTCATCATAAAAACTCCAGGGCTATAAAGGCAAAAGTGAAATTAGAATTAAATCCTTTCATTTTATAATTATGCTTTGGATGATTTCCCTCCAAATGTTTTAACTTTGTATTCTTTTCCTTCTTATAGCCTTGTATCATTTTAATTTATCATATTAACTTAATATTTCTCTGTCCCTAATAGTCAAGTGTCATCTGCAGATATGGAGATTTTGCCATGTACTTGCTTTTTTAGATCATTAAAAAATACTTAGTTAGACTGATTTAGTTCTGATCATTGAAGAATCTAATGTTCTCTTTTCAGGAAAATAGTAGTCTATCTTTGTCTTTTATTCTTTAATTGGTATTCTTTTGAGAAATACTGTATTATATGGAACATTGGAATGTGAAAAAAAAGTTTGGATATAGATCTGCTTGACCTTGGTCAGGTCACTTGGACCTCTTTATGCTTTAGTTTCTTCATCTGTAAAATGGGGAGAGGAAGGGGGGGGGCAGTATATAGGTGTGTGGAATACTTGGACTGCCCAAATGATATTTCATGCAGAATAATAATTTCAATCCCTGACGACTCATCATTTAAAAAAAAGCTTATGTAGAATTTGCGCAAAGGCATGCTCAAAGTTTTCATTTAATAAAGTTTTTGTTACTTTTTTGTCTATCTATTTTTTTGACTTTTATTATATTCCTTATATAGGCAATAAAAAATGCTTTCCCAACATTCTGTCTCCCACCTTTTTAACCTTGCACACACTGTCTTTCATTCTGAGAACACTCTTCCTCACCTTCTTCGACATCATCTCTTCTTCATTTCAGGGTTCAGCTTCAGTTCCAGCTGGAATATGAATCCTCCCCCAACTTCCAAATTGGGCCCATCCCATCCCCACAGGTGCTTTATATAGTTTGTATTTACATGTGCCTATTTAACTGTATCCATCTTGTACCTCTGTACAGTGTAAGGTTCTTTGAGGACAGTCACTGTTAATTTTCCTCTTTTTATTCCTAACACCTGTCTTAGTTCTTGCCACCTTAAATTCTTTTTAAATTGAATACTCTTTTATTCTGGCAGTTAGCAGGCCTTGATCTTTTTTGATCTAGATTTCTTAATTAGATATATTTTTAATTAGACTAACCAGACTTGCTCTTATTGATTTTACTTGACTTTTTCTGCCTAGTGATGGAATTTTGCTATAGTTCTTAGAAAATTTTACAACTGTAAGTTCTTTAAAATGAGAATTTTGTTTTTACCTGTTATCTCAAACTGTGTTGCCAGGTTAGGGTTGATCAAGTTGATTTATTATTAGAATGAAATGAAATGCTTCCCATGAAATTCTGACAGTTAACAAAATGTTTGCTTTGTCATAGCTAAGGAAGGATATTCAAGATCCTACATTTATATGGAGTGGGCTGATTTGATTTTACAACTTTTTCTGTTATGATTTTTGCTTTAAAAAAAGGACAGGCATATATTTTTTTATGTTAGTGACAATGTTGACTCTGGTAGCTTATCTGGGTTATGGCTCTTTTGGTTTTTTTTAGATTTTTATTTTTGCAAGGCAAATGGGTTTAAGTGGCTTTCCTAAGGCCACATAGCTAGGCAATTGTTGGACTTTTTTATTTATATAGTTGTAGTAAATTTTTCTTTTGTCCTATCTTGTCTGTTCTTCATCACTTTATATATTTGTCATTTTGTATGGTACAGTACTATTTCTTTTACATTCATTCATCATTTCCCAGTCATTGAATATTTGATTTGTTTGAGGCTTTTTATTTTACAATTAGTGTTGCTATTAATATTTTCTATATAGATACATTTTATGTTAATGACCTAATAGTAAATCTAGTATTAGCCTTACTTTGTCACAAATGATGAACAATTTTGTTACTTTTCTTCCATAATTCTAAATTGTTTTCTAAAATGCTTCACTATGACTGAATTAGTGTGCCTGTTTTTCTGCATTACAGTCAGCATTATATATATTTGTTCCTATACCATCTTTGTCATTAAATGTTCATTTAATGCATGAAGTTTCACACAAAGTAGCTTAATGATTATTTATTCACTTGATGAAGGTAAGATTATGCACCAGAGATATTTTAATTTATACCTTTTTAGTAATTTTGAGTATTCAAAAAGATTTTTAATAATTTATTTAAATTTAACAAAATTTCAATTATTTAAATTTTATGATTTAAATATTTATAATTACAATGTTTGCAGAAGTTCTATTTTTTAAATCTTGTATCAGTTTCTATTTCTCTGTTGCAGAATCCTTCCTTAAAACAAAATAATATAGTTAATCAAAAGTACTGGCTGAAAAGATTTTTTTTTTTCTGAATCAATAACTTCTGTTCAGATAGAATGCTATATTGATTTTGCCCCGGAGATGCTACTGTCTTCTGCCTTTGGGAAGGCCAAATGTGAACAACCTGACTGAAAGGTCTAGAAATCATGGAACTGGGGTCTAATTCCTTCTCTTTCTCTGGATCTCAGAGAATTTTCTTACTGAGTAAAATGAGAGTATTGAGCAAGGTGATCTTTCAGAGTCTGTTCAACTTTGTCTATTGAGGCTATGAGATTTGGTTGAATAAACCTTTTTATGTGACCTTAGACTGGCCATTCTCCTCTTTGGGTCTCAATTTTCTCCTTGGTTAGTTGATGTACTGTTCTCCTTCACCTTTAACATGCTAATTAGATTGTTTGGGTTTGGTTAGCCTAGGCATTGGCTATATTCCCTTTTCCCCAAGTCATGTATTTGCTTTTTTTTTTAAACATCTTTTTACTTTCTTCCAGGAGCCAGGCTTCTTGGATGCCAAGTGAGAAGAAACGACTAACTAATTTTGTTAACTAGTTACTAAGATAAGGTCAGTTTAAAAAGAAAGTTGCCAAATGCTTTTGGGTTCAGACATCCTGGGATGTCTCCTTTAGGGTCTCAAGGGAGTTGGGGTCAATATGGTGATGCTAATTTGAGATATCTGGGGCAAGCTGCCTGTTGTATCTCCCTCAAGGATACCTTGCTGCTTTCATGTAGACTAATTTGCTTGCCTTGTGGGTGACAATTATTTGTGACAGAAAAATACATAATTGAATGAAAATGCTTGTTAATCTTTTCTCTATGATACTTATAGGTTTGATGGGTGTCACCTTACCTAAAACTATAGCCATTTTACTTAGGAGAAAATACACATCCGTATGTATGTTAGCTTTGGAAATAAGCGTATCATAAGTATCATGGTTAATGTTTTCAGTTTAGTGTGATTATTGGAATGAGGTGTTTTGTTCAGTAGTGATATTATAGATAAAATTCCTTTATGATGAAAAACATTCATTCATCAACATTCATTAATCTTTTGCTAGCCACACAAAATTCTATTCTAGGATCTAGGAGAGTTTACAAATATAAATATGACATTGTCTTTTGCCCCCCAAAAGTTTACTGTCCAGTATGGGTGATAGTTGAATGAATGAAGAAAAAACCACTAAGCTTTTACTGTGTATTAAGTACTGTACTAAATGTGTGGAATATAAATAGAAAATGATAGTTTGTTTTCAGGAAAAACTCTTTAATTTTATAATTCAATTATAAGGTGAGTAGAAATGCCAAGAAGTTCAGTGGGTTCCACAGAGTAGAAGAAAAGCCCATCTTTGGATTCTCTAAGGAGGTCAGATTTATAGGGGCCATGAAGAAGTTCAGTGGGTAGAGCCAAGGTAAGATTTCACTAGAAGTTTCACTAGAGTCGTTGATTCACATTTCATCTAAGCAGATTCATAGCTTGAATGGTTCTGTTCTTTCCAATATGGGACAAACAGAAGAAGGGAAGGGAAAGGCAGGAATAATAAGATAAAAAAATCAGGAGTCCTTTTCTTCTTAATTCGGGACTCAACTCATAGTCCATAGGTACTCTCTTGAGATCCCAATCTCTCTCTCTCTCTCTCTCTCTCTCTCTCTCTCTCTCTCTCTCTCTCTCTCTCTTTCTCCCCCCCCCCCCCATCTGTCTCTCTCTCTCTCTCTCTGTCTTTTCTCCCTTCATGTGCATACATATTCTATAGATGGGCAAATTCTGTATATCTACTGGTGGTCAAACTCAAATGCATATTGTAATATGAGCAATAGACATTCTTAACTCATTTGTTTTTTCCCCTCTGAATGTTCAAACCAAACTCCTTTGAATACTTACGCATTCCTTTCAGGAAACTGTAATGTCATGGGTTGCAATGTTATTTGGAAACAGGATTATTAGGAGAAATACTCTTTAACTTAACTCTGTTCTGGATTTTTTTCCCACAAGTAATGAATATCTTTGGTGATGATGGCTTAAACTAATATGCATTAAAAATCGAAAGGAAATACCTTAAAAAATCAAAAAAGGGAAGATATTTGTGTATATATGTATGCACATATGTCTCTTTCTACATATATATGTGTATATATGTTTTTCCTCACCTCCTCATCTTTCCACTTTTTGCTTTTATTTTCATAGGTCTTAAAGTCATGCATCTGAAAAGAAATTAGAGATCATCTAGTCCAATTCCCTTCGTTTTTAAGGATGAGGAAGCTTAATCATCAGAGAGATCAGCCCTGAAGTTGGCCAACTAGTTTGGGATAGAGTAGGTTTTTGTTCCCAGTTTAGCACTTTTTCTATTACTTGGTTCTATGTAAATTTTTGTTTTAATGAATATTCAGGTGTGTATGTGATTGGAGCCAGAATTGAGAGCTATTGGGCGGCTAGGTGGTGCAGTGGATATAGCACTGGCCCTGGAGTCAGGAGGACCTGAGTTCAAATATGGCCTCAGACACTTAATAATTACCTAGTCATGTGGCCTTGGGCAAGCCACTTAACCCCATTGCCTTGTAAGAAACCTTAAAAAAAAAAAGAATTGAGAGCTATTAAAAGGTATCTGTTCTGTTCTTTTGGGTGGCCAGGTAGCACTAGAGTACACTTTACCCTGGGTCTGCTGTGAGGAATACCTGAGGGCAAATGTGACCCCAGCGCCTTTCTAGCTGTATGAATCTGGGCAAGGCAGTTAAACCTCTGTTTGCCTCCATTTCTTCATCTATTAAATGGGTGAAATAGTAACACCTCCCAGGGTTGTTGTGAAAATCAAAGGAGAAAATAATTGTAAATTGCTTATTAGTACCCTGTCTGGCACACCCTAACTGCTATATAAACATTAGCAATTTATTATTATCAATATTCTCCTACCTACAGTTCAGATAACACACAATCAGGTCTTTTCTTTGTGAGGTAAGAAGAAGCTTGGTAGCTCAGTGGATAGAGCACTGGCCTTGGAGTCAGGATGACCTGAGTTTAAATATGACCTCAGACACTTGCCACTTACTAGCTGTATGACCCTGGAAAGTTACCTAACCCTGATTGCATTGGTTCCAGGGCCAACTCCAGTCATCTTGATTTCTTATCTGGACACTGGACCCAGTTGGTGTTGGAGGAGAAAGTGAGTGACTGTGCAGCCCACCATCACTCAAATCTGATTCATGTGCTTGTCATGGCATCACCTCCCTGATGTCATGATCTTCAAGAATGAAGGACAAATAGTAATAGCAATGAGTTTCATATAACACAGACAGTCTTACCATAAGATTTTTCTGATTATTATACAAATCTTGCAGATATACTCATTTACATAAGAAAGGTCTTTGTTGATGTTGTTATTATTGTCGTTGTCCTCCTTGTCATCTTTCTTTCTCAAAGAAGACCATGACATCAAGTAAATGATGTCATGAGATGGTTGTAATTTTGGATTAAAGTCAGAGGGTGTTGTGCAAAGACATCATTCTTATTCTCTATTCCAGAACAGTCTGAGCCTAGTGACCTGATAAAGTATGAACAACCTGTTGTTGGCCTGGAAATAGTAGGAGACCTTGGCATTTTTGATGTAGGTCTTTCTCATTTCATTTAGGCACTTTGGTATTGCAGTATCATCGGGCTTAGGGGGTTTTTGACTTAGTGATGTGGAGTCAGAAATCCACTATTGGTAGCTGTACTGCTTGGTTCCTCATCTAAGCAGATACTTCCAATGTGTGGAATTATGGTTCCACTTGTACCAGGTGACAAATCTTTTTCAGGAGGGTTTAACTAATCTAATCTGTTACATGATGATTTATTCAGCTTTGCCATCATACTCCCTGCCTGCCCCCCCCCCCCCAGAACCCAGACTTTGGTTTCCCAAAAGATGCCTGGTGGATAATGGGAATAATGCCATTGGATCTCTAGTTGGCATCATTTATGGTCAGAACTATGATTGTATCAGATTGTCTTCGAACCTTCCTCCAACTTTTGTTCTTGATTAACAATAACATTCTTGGCAGATACTTTCCACTCTGGTATATCTTGCCCTAGTCCAGAATTTTACCTCTAGTGGCACAATTGAATTGCCACTGTACATCCCTCTTAATCATGGCCCCAGTTCCAAAAACCAACAAAATAGAAACAGGATCCTATTCTGTTATTCCTGTCTGGGGTTTGCAGGCAACTTGGGCTTGCTTTGAACACTAATTTTTTCAAGAAAGATATGAAAGATATGTTTGTTATGTGAAATTCTCACATTAGCTTTATTTGGGACAGTGAGTCTCAAAGCTGAATCCCAACTTCTTATTCTGTATAACCCATAAATATTAGAAGGTTCTAGGATTTGATATTTAAACAAATGGATCTGAATGTTTCATTCTAGGGTAAACAAACCTCAGCTGCCTTTGGATAGCCTAATTGTTAGTAGGTAAGATAAGTCTGAAAAAGGGAGTTGATAAGGTAGAACTTGAGAATCCAAACCTGAGTTCATAGATACTAGATTAAAAATACTCCTTAAGAGTAATGAACCTAATCACACTAGCCTGTATACCTTCATTTAAGGAAAATAGTGGTTATGTCGACAAGAACTAGAAGAACCCATTATTTATATAAATTTTTCTTATAAATTATTTTTCTCTTTAAAAGCTTTAATGGTTCCTTTTCTTTTATATCACATTGATTTTCAGATGTAATGTTTTCTTTTTCCCTTCCAATGACCTTTTTTTTATTCAAGCAGATTAAAAAAACATTTAACCAACCAATTCAGCCAACCAGCAGGCAGCAATCAGGTGTGATAACATAACTATTTCATTCACATTGTCTTCTGCCTTTCTACCCAAAGGGAGTGTGAGTATGAATTTTAACTCTTCTTTGGGACTAATATTACTTATTCTGATTATATAATGTTCAATTTCATTTTCATTATTTTTTTATTTACATTGTTTTAGCCACTGTATCTATTTTTTCTTGGTCCAGTTCAGGTAAGAGTCAGGTTCATCTGTTGCTCACTTCCTCAATCCCATTAACATTTTTATAATTGTTTTTTCATGTATCCTAGTTACAAAAAATAATAATAGCTATCTCCTTTCATTTGCATTCCATTTACCATCCTTTCTCTTTTTCCTATTAAACCCTTGGTTTCTTAGCTTTTCTTATTATTTGTCTTATTACTCTTTGTATAATACTAATAAAATCATTATATAATAATGGAGCGTTTATATGGTGCTCTAAGGTTTGTAAAGCATTTAAAAATATTTAATTTTATCCTCACAGTAATTCTGGGAGATAAGTGCTGTTATTATTCCCTTTTAGAGGTAAGGAAACTGAAGCAGACAGTTAAATGACTTGCCTAGTTCATAGAACAAGTAAATTTCTGAAGTAGAATGTGGTTGTGAAGCCCCCCCCCTTATTAGAATGTTAGCCTTTCGTCATCATATAGCCTTTTCTAGTTGCTGAAATAAATTTATTTTTGTGAATTTTTCTCCATTTTTCTGTATTTACATTTCTGTATTTTATGTATTTAAAATTCCTACTCAGTTCAGACCTTTTTATCAGGAATACTTGAAAGTTCTGAATTTCATTAAAACTTCATTTTTCACCTTATAAAATTGTACTCAGTTTCATGGACTAAGCTTTTCATGGTGGTCAGGCCACATAGTTTGCCTTTTGGAATATTGTGTTCCAAGCTCTCCTCTCATTTCAAGTTGAAGCTGCTAGGTCTTGTGAGTTCTTGATTTGGTACTTGAACTTTTTTTTTTTCCCCTGGCTTCTTGCAATATTTTTTGTTTTACATGGAAATTCTGAATTTTGGATGTGACATTTTTGATATGTTCTCTTTTGTAGTCTGTCCTTAAGAGGTAAGCTATGTATTTTTTTTTTCCATCTTTACTTTTACTTCTGATTTAAATAGATTTGGACAATTTTCATTTATGATTTCTTGAAATTATAGTGTCTAGGATTTCAGAGAATTTGATGACTATTTCTCCTTGTTCTTCTTTTCAGATCAACTGGTTTGGATAGCATATACCTTTCATTTTCCTTCATCCCCTCTCTTCCTCCCTTATATTTTTGTTTGAATATTTTATGTTTTGTCCGTGGAACCTTTGAGTTCTGATAGGTCTGTTGTCATTTTCAGGAAGTTTGTTTTTTTGAATAAATTCACCACTTCCTGTTTTAAGTGCTTTGCTTTCCATTTTTCCCTAGGTATTCATTATAGTCCTTGCCAAAAATTTATTTTTCTCTTTAAGTCTCTTTTTTGAATCTATAGTAGTACTTTATAGAATGGATTTTTGGACATCTATAATTCCTTTTAGGAATGATTGTTTTCTTTGGTTTGATCAGCTTGTTCTTAAATTGGGATCATTTTGCCAGGGTCATTCTTTGCCCACTGCTCTCCTTTTGAGTGGGATGGTCTATTTGGTTTGGCCCTGCATGTCTTAGATTTTTAGGCTGACTTCTGTATCAGCAGATGTCCTGTTGTCCCTCACCCACTTTCAAGTTTCAGAGTACTAGATATTTTGGGTCCTGTGTGGTGTCTCAGGGAAGTTAGAATAGTAGAAATCTTAGAAGCCTGAGGTGTTCCAATCCAAGTTCTGACACACTAAAATTGGTTATTCTGCTCCTGTTGTCTTCTAGGGTTTCTAGTCACTTTCTTTTCTTCCTGATCCTTTTTTTTGGGACAAGTCTTCTGCTCTCCTTATCTCTAGATATAGATTCTCACAGGCTTCATGTGCTGGAACCAGCTTGAACTGATCTGTAACAAATTTTTACTATGAGCATTTATACCTTAGGAATTGACGAACACTGTAAATCAGAGCATGATTGATTCTTTTGTTTATTATCTAGACTTTTTTCACCCAGAATCAGTTGTTAATCATTTACTGACTTGTTCTTTGCAGACTATAGATATCTCTGGTCCTGTTATGAGACTGCTATCTGGTTTGCCTGAGTGGGAATATTCACTCTGCTAGCTTCTTTCCAATTGTGTATGTACTTGTGGCTTTTGTGTACTTTTGGGTTGGAAGAAATCATGTACTGCATGTTCTTATTGGATTCTTGATTATTATTTAGTCTGATATGATTTTTTTTATTGGAATTAGGTTAAAGGTAACATAGCTTTCTGCCCTCTATCAGGCAGTTATCTTGTTTTGAAACTATAGAATTCCTTTTAATATGTTAATAGATCTTTGTTTCTTTGATTCATTCATAAAACAGTGAGAATAGTTTAGATTCCATTTATTATGCAAGAATCACAAAATTTCTGAGACTGTTTCAGAAAACATAAAAAAGCTCTTTTGTTTGATGCTTCCCTAGTCTACCAATTTTAATTGTTTACTTTTGAGATTTTATTAATATAAGTTTGGAATTCTCTACAGTATCTTTTCTGTAAGCAGTATCTTTTCTCCATTCACATAAGCACAAACCTGTTTCAGACCTTCATCATTTATGAACTAGACTGCTGCATAAATCTTTTTATTAATCTCCCTAATCCCAAGTCTTTCCCCCAATGATCTTCCTAAAGTCAGACTCTGATTGGTTCCTTTTTTTTCTTCCAAGTGATAATTTTATTTTCTTTCCAATTACATGGTATGAACATTTTTCAGCATTCATCCACATGCATATGCCTAAGTTACATGATTTTCTTCCACCCTGCCCTCCCATTCCCCTCTACCCAATAATGAAAAGTCTGGTGATTATTTTACATACACATTTGTATTTAAAGTGCTTGCACATTCTTTGAGGAATTAGGATTAAGGGAAAAGAAAGAAAACCTTGAGTTAGGAAAGAAAAACATAACAGAATTTTTAAAAGGTGAGTGTAGTTTATTCAGATTCTGTTTTTTTTTGCTTTTCTTCCTCTGGATATGAATAGTATTGTCCATAACAGGTCTCCTAGGGTTGTCCTAGCTCTCTGAGCTGCTGAAATGAGTTACATCCATCAAGACTGATTAATTCACAACGTTGTTGTAAATGTGTACAGTGGTCTTTTGGTTCTGCTCCCTTTGCTCAGCATCAAGTCCTATAATTCTTTTCATACTTCTTTAGAATTTGGTCATTTATGGTTCCTTATAGAACAATAATACTCCATCACATTCATATACTATTATGTGTTTAGTCATTCCCCACTTGATGGGCATCTCTTCAATTTCCAGTTCTTTGCCATTACAAAAAGAGCTGCTATGAATATTTTGGAACATGTGGGACTTTTCCCATTTTTTGTGATTTCTTCTGGATATAGGGATGGTATTGGTATTGCTGGGTCAAAGGGTATGATCATTTTTATTGTTCTTTGGATCAATTCACAACTTCACCAACAATGCATTAATGACCCAATCTTCCCACAACCTCTCCAACATTGTTTTCCCTTCTTGTCTTCTTAGCCCATCTGATAGGTGAGGTAGAACCTCATAGTTGTTTTAATTTGCATTTCTCTAATAAGAAATGATTTGGAACATTTTTTCATATGATATGTATATATATATAATTGCTTTATTTGATATATAATATCAATATATAATTTGATATATAAAATTGCTTGATTTGATTCATATTTTATATATATATATATATATATATAATTGCTTTATTTGTAAACTATCTGTTCACATCCTTTGATAATTTATAAATTGGGGAATGACTTATACCTTATAAATTTGATTCATTTCTCTACATATTTTAGAAATGAGACCTTTATCAGAACCCCCCCCAGCTATGAAAATTGTTTTCTGGCTTTCTATTTTCCTTCTTATTTTGGCATCATTGGTCTTATTAGTGCAAAAACTTTATAATTTAATAAAATCAAAATCATCCATTTTGCAATTTATAATGTATTCTATTTCTTTCTTGGTCATAAATTTCTCCCTTTTCCATAGATCTGACAGAGTATTTCTTGAGCTGTTAATTGGTTTATGGTATTGCCCTTTATATATATAAATCCTATACCCAGTTTGACCTTACTTGGTATAGGATGTAGGATATGGATCTATACCTAGTTTTTGTCATACTAATTTTCAGTCCTCCCCCCTCCTTTTTTTTTTTTAAATGTGAGTTCTTATCCCAGAAAGTAATATGTTTGGGTTGTCAAACAGTGGGCTGCCAGTCATTTCCCACTATTTCTTTTAAACCTATCCTAATCCACTGATTCATTACTCTTATTTATTAACCTATGTTTTGGATGGAATGATCAATTATTTCTATGATTTGTTTTTTGATCCACTTGTTCTTTAAAATTGAGTTATTTAGTTTCCAACTAATTTTTAGTTTATCTTTCCCTGGTTCTTTATGACATGTAATTTTTATTGCATCATGATCTAAAAAGTATGTATTTATTATTTCTGCCTTTCTGCATTTGATTTTAAGGTTTTTAATGCCCTAGTACACATTTAATTTTGGTATAGGTGCCATGTCCTGCAGAGGAAAAAAAGGCATATTTTTTTCCTATTTTCTTTATAATTTTTTTTTTAGCTTTTTTCAAGGCAGATGGGGTTAAGTGGTTTGCCCAAGGCCACACAGCTAAGTAATTATTAAGTGTATGAGATCAGATTTGAACCCAGGTACTCCTGACTCCAGGGCCAGTACTTTATCCACTGCGCCACCTAGCTGCCCAATATAGTTTTCTTCTTTATCCCACTTAATGAGATCTATTTTTGCTTTTGCTTTGTTTGAGATCAGGATTGTAACCCCTCATTTTTTTTTTACTTCTGCTGAAGCATAATATATTTTGCTTTATCCTTTTACCTTTAACCTGTGTGTATCTCTCTGCTTCAGATATGTTTCTTGTAAACAACATATTGTAGTATTCTGGTTTTTAATTTATTCTGATATCTGCAGTGGCCTTGACTTAAAGGAGGAAACAAACCTCTGCAAATACCATTCCTGGGCTGCTTAGGCAACATTTTGACCAACAATAAATCAGGGATTAGACCCCAGCTCCAGCATTAAAAAACTTGGGTCTATACTACCTATACCAGAGGAGCACTGAAGCTCAAACAATTAAAATGACCAAAATGACTAAAAGAGCACTAATCATAGAAAGCTACCTTATAGATAAAGATAACAATGTCACCTAGAAGAAGAAAGCAGTGAGAAATTACCTACATGGGAAGTCTCAAAAGAGTCAGTGAGTTGAATTCAAATCCAAAAGCTCACAGAACTTAAAAAATAATTTAAAAACCAAAGAAGTGAGGGAGAAGAAAATGGAAAAAAGAAATGAAAGGAAAATTATGAAAAATTGTCCAAAGAAATCAACTCCTTTAAAAGTAAAAATAACCAACGGGGAAAAAGAATGTTAACTCTTCAAAAAATAAAGTGGATCAACTGAAAAAGGAATGCAATTCTAAAACTTAAATCAATCAACTAGAAAGGGAATTCAACTCCGCATAAAGTAAAATTGACCAACTGGAAAAGGAAACAAAAGCTAATTAAAGAAAATAAAATCGGGTGGCTAGGTGGTGCAGTGGATAAAGCACTGGCCCTGGAGTCAGGAGTACCTGGGTTCAAATCTGGTCTTAGACACTTAATAATAATTACCTAGCCGTGTGGCCTTGGGCAAGCCACTTAACCCCATTTGCCTTGCCAAAATCTAAAAAAAAAAAAAAAAAGAAAAGAAAAAGAAAAGAAAATCCTAAAAATTAGAATTGGACAAACAGAAACCAGTGACTATGAGACTAGAAGATTCCATCAAAGTAAAAAGGCTGAAAAAAAAACTGAAGAAAATATAAAGTATCTATCTTTAAGGGAAAATGACTTGGAAAATAGATCCAGGAGACATGACTTTCTTATTGGACTAGCAGAAAGCTTCAATCAAAAAAAGATCCTGGAAAATATCTTTCAGGAAAATAGTCCAAATCTGCTAGATCAAGAAGACAAAATAGACATTGATAAGAATACACAGAACCCAGTATAAAAACTCGAAGGTCTATCATAGCCCAATTCCAGAATTCTCAAATAAAGGAGAAATATTGCAAGCAGTAAAAAATGAAGCAATTTTAATACAAAGGAAACACAATCAGACTTACACAGGACTTTTCAATTTCAACATTGAAGGACTGGAGGACCTGAATACCATATTTTGTAGGGCAAAGGACCTTAGATTACAACCAAGAAATTACTACCCTGTAAAATTCAGCATATTCTGTCAGGGGAAAAGATGAGCGTTCACTGCAATAGAAGACTTCAAAATTTTGTCATAAAAAGATTAGAAATAAACAGAGAATTCAACCTCCAAATGAAAAACTCAAGAGATACTTAAAAAGGTAAACACAAAGGGAACCCCCCCCCCAAAAAAAAAACAACAAATGTTAGGTAAGAACATTAAATTATATACAATCCTATAAGGGAAGATATAACACTTGTAACTCTTGAGAAATGTATTTCTCTTAGGGGTTAAAGGGTTGAATATAGTTGAA
The DNA here is from genome assembly GCF_037893015.1 of Macrotis lagotis. Classification (NCBI taxonomy): domain Eukaryota; kingdom Metazoa; phylum Chordata; class Mammalia; order Peramelemorphia; family Peramelidae; genus Macrotis; species Macrotis lagotis. Next base: position 220,355,827 of record NC_133666.1, read on the forward strand.
AAGATTGGATTTAGAAGATATGGGTATGGTTGGTTCTTATCTTTCCATTGAAGAGGAACAACATGACATTAATGTTTAAAAATTGCCACTCTTTTCAATAAACTTGTGACTCCCTCTTATCTCTTGGAGAATTTATATAAAATTATGCATTTGGCATTCCTTTATAATATTACTTTTCCAGTTTTATTACCCATTATTCTCTATCTTAAAATCTGCAATCCAGCCAAACTGATGTTATTGTTCCTCATTTCATTGACTGCTTCTATGAGCCATTTGCAGTGGCTGCCTGTCCTCTCCCTCATTTCCTCTAGAATTTCTGGTTTCCTTTTGTTCTCAGCTCAAGTACCACCTTTCCCTTGAGACTTTTCTTGATTCCCAAATTTCTAGTTGCCTTTACTATAAACCATTTATTTCTTTTTTTCTTATATGCCTACACAATGCACATGTTGTTTATTTTAATAGAACATAAAGTAATTGAGGAAGGGAAATCTTTATCATTTGTCTTTGAATCTTCATAGCTTAGTACAGTTCTTGACACCTAAAATTGTGCTTGTTCTTAGACATTCCTGAATTACTATTATCCTATCATATTTCTAATATGATTCCTCATTTGTCAGGCATCCCTAATCCTATCTTTTTTTTTTCATTTTTTATTCTTGTTTTAATATAGAAACATTAATGTGTTCTCACTTGATTTTTCTGCCAACTTCTGCAACTCTCCAACTGTTGGATAGATTATATTTTCACATGAATTTTCTTTAATTGTCTGATTATTGTGTCATTTCCATTTTGAAAATGTCATTGACTTTTCCTCAGCCATGCTATTGAGGCATTTGTTGACTGAATGTTACTTCTTTTTAAAAATTAATCTATGGTCACTTTTTGACGATGATGACTACTACTACTATTACTGCCTTATAGTTTGAAATGCTAATGAGATTCATTTTCTTTATTTTTGCTATTTGGTTCTGTCTTGACCACTCTGCTGAAACTGCTCTCTCCAAGAAACCTAATGACTTAACAATGAAAATCTTGATTATCCTTCCCATCTGACAGTGATGAGCCACCCTTTCCCCTACTTGTCTTCCTGACAGTGCATTCTCCTACTTTTTCTCCTACCTCTTTGAACATGCATATTTTCCTTCTTTTTTTTCCTGCAGTTGCAGATGGGAGTATTACATTTAAGCCCTCAGCTTTTTGTTCTCTGAAAGTAAGGAGCAGGTTTCCATATCCATTTCCAGAAAAAATAGATATGTATATTCCTGTCAATGTCTCTTTGTCTCAGTCTGTCTGTCTCATATCTTCTGAATGAAATTCTGCAATCTGTGGGACATTCAAGTTCCCTCTGCTTCCCTCTATCTGGTATTGGTTTTCAGTTCCACCTGATTGGCATTTATGATTTTGGTAGATAAATTCTTTTTCCCAAACAATCCTTATCCCTGGAATGGCTTCCCTAACTTCCTTAACATCTTTTTCGTCTTTTTTTTTTTTTAAAGACCAAAGTAGGAGGCAAGCAGTGTTGTGGAAGATCTCTAGATGAGGAGTCAGTAGGCTCAACTATGGCTCTGATACTACTTGTGTAACTAAGGGAAAATAACTTATCCTCTCTGGGCCTCAACTGCCTCATCTCTAAATAGTCCCCTGCAATCCTTAATCATTTGATTATATTTATATCTATTTCTTACACACCTTCTCTGGTTTTCTAGTTTATGTTGTACTTTATGGCTTGGTTTTATTCACTTCTTTCAGCATCATTTAGTATAAATCTTCCTAGGTTTCTCTGAAACTATCCCATTCATCATTTCTTGTGGCACAGTAATATTACATTATTCATATACTGTACCATAATTTGTTCAGCCATTCCCCAGTTGATGATTACCCTCCTTTAGTTTCCATTTCTTGGTATTTGTTGATGAACCAGATAAGGGTTTTTGTTTTTAATCCTATATCTTCTACTAATAAATCATTTACCCTTGGACAATTTACCTATCTTTCTCTATTATGGGTATTAAACAATTATTATTTCTTTGTCTCACAAGATTTTCTTAGGCTCAAATGATACAATGTCTCTTTTGTAAAATAAATATAATAATAGCACTGACCTCAAAGGATAGTTTTGAAGATAATTTGTTCATGAGAAGAGATTATGTGATAAACACTTTGTGAACCTTAAGGGCCTATAAAATCGTCAGCTTTTACCATTATTATAGGTCTGGAACAGGTTACTTACCCCTTTTCAAGAAAAGAACTTTACAAATCTTTTTTTTAAATTGCCTTTTTATTTTGAATATAGCAAATGTTGAATAAAGTGGGCATTTCCATATGTATAATAGAACAGAAAAAATTGTATATATTACTCTGGATTTCTGTTATGAACAGCTTGCTTTTCTTTTAAATGTTATAATAAATTCATTCTGTAGTTTTCAAAGCTGCCTGTCCTGCTTGTCTGTCATTCTTTCTGGCCTTTCTTTTATTCCCTTCTGTGTTTTAAGTCTTAGAACATCTTTTAAGAAATGTACTATAGGTTTGGGATAATGATTTCATATATTTTAAAAATATGTTATTTGAAGAGAATATGAGCTATTTGAGAGTGAGAATTAATGGTTTCACTTTGGTCTTTGTGTCTACAGTGGTATCTGGCACATGGTAGTCATTTAATAAGTCCTTCTTTATGTAGAAGAAAAAAATTCTGTATTATGTATTTTTCTGCATACTTGCCAGGTTTATTTATTTTGAATTTTACAATTTTTCCCCTAATCTCACTTCCTTCCCCCCACCTCCCCACAGAAGACAGTCTGTTAGTCTTCACATTGTTTCCATGGTATACATTGATCTAAGTTGAATGCGATGAGATAGACATCATATCCTTAAGGGAAAAAAAATAAAGTATAAGAGGTAGAAAAATTACGTAATAAGGTAACTTTAAAAAAAAATTTGGTCTTTGTTCAAACTGCACAATTCTATCTCTAGATACAGAAGGTATTCTCCATCACAGATATCTAAAAATTGTGCCTTATTGTTGTGCTGATGGAATGAGCAAGTTCATTAAGTTTGATCATCATCCCCATGTTGCTGTTAAGGTATACAGTGTTCTTCTGGTTCTGCTCATCTTGCTCAGCATCAGTTCATACAAATCCTTCCATGCTTCCCTGAATTCCCATCCCTCCTGGTTTCTAATAGAAGAATAGTGTTTCATGACATACATATACCACAGTTTTATTAAGTCATTCCCAATTGTTTGCTACCACAAACAGGGCTTCTGTGAATATTTTTCTACAAGTGATGTTTTTATAATCTCTTCAGGGTATAGACCCAGTAGTGGTATTGGTGGATCAAAGGGTATGCACATTTGTTGCCCTTTGGGCATGATTCCAAATTGTTCTCCAGAAAGGTTGGATGAGTTCATACTCCACCAACAATGTATTATTGTCCCATATTTCCCACATCCCTTCCAACATTGATCATTGTCCTTTCTGGTCTTATTGACCAGTCTTAGTGGTGTGAGGTGGTACTTCAGAGATGCTTTAATTTGCATTTCTTTAATAAGTTGTGATTTAGAACAATTTTTCATATGACTATGGATCACTTTGATTTCCTCATCTGTAAATTGCCTTTGCATATCCTTTGACCATTTGTCAATTGGGGAATGGGTTGTTCTTTTGAAAATTTGACTCATTTCTCTGTATATTTTAGAAATGATTCCTTTAAGGGGTGGCTAGGTGGCATAGTGGATAAAGCATCAGCTCTGGAGTCAGGAGTACCTGGGTTCAGATCCGGTCTCAGACACTTAATAATTACCTAGCTGTGTGGCCTTGGGCAAGCCACTTAACCCTGTTTGCCTTGCAAAAACCTAAAAAAAGAAAAATGAGTCCTTTGTCAGAAATACTAGTTGTAAAAATTGTTTCCCAATTTACTACATTTCTTTTAATCTTGGTTATAGTGCTTTTATTTGTGCAAACCCTTTTTAATTTAATGTTGATTATTCTAATTTTAAACATCTCTGTTTAGAGGGAAAATCTAAAGAGACATATTCATTCTGCTTCTGAAAATCTGCCACAGCCATTTTGGAGTTAAAATTTATAGTAGTCCCAAAGACAAATTCCACAAATCGACAAGCATTTATTAAGTACTAATAAACTCTGGAAATACTCATATGAGCAAAAGGAAAAACAATATATTCCCTCAAGGAGTTTACATTCTAATGGAAAGACTGCATATAAAAGAAGAAATGAAAAATTCCTTGCATTGAGGAGGGAAAGGATTTCCAAAGAATAGTTGTTTAATTTTCAGTGCAACCTTGAGAATTTCCTAAAACTGATCACTTTTTAAATTGCTCTTTCCAGGGATTCTTCTTCAAGACTGGTCAAAATTGAATTCAAGATACTTCTATTAACTCAGTTAAATTAAGATTTCTTCCTTCTGACCATTCCCTTATCATTCCTTGGAACCAGCTAGATGGTGCATTGGTTAGGGGATTGGACTCAAGAAGGTATAAATTGGTTTGGGAATTGGACTCAAGGAGACATAATTGAGACTTCAGATTCCTATTGTGTGACCTTGACCAAGTTACTTAACCTCTTTTGCTTCAGTTTCCTCAGTTATAAAATGTGAATAATTATAACTTTTTCTGGGTTAAAAGTTACTTTTAAGCCTTCAGTCAATCATGCATGACTAGGAGTTAAGTAGAATTGGGCTCACAGAGGCTTTTGGGGGAGTTTATCCTTTTTTTTTATTTGCCAAGGCAGTGGGGTTAAGTGACTTGTCTAAGGTCACACAGCATTTGAACTCAGGTTCTCCTGATTCCAGGGTTGCTGCTCTATTCACTGTGCTAACTAACTGTCCCTGACCTTCATTTTTTTTTATTTTTTTATTTTTTAGGTTTTTTCAAGGCAAACAGGGTTAAGTGGCTTGCCAAAGGCCACACAGTGAGGTAATTATTAAGTGTCTGAGACCGGATTTAAACCCAGGTACTTCTGACTCCAAGGCCAGTGCTTTATCCACTACGCCACCTAGCTGCCCCTGACCTTCATTTTCAAAGAAAACCACAACCTCAGGGAGGTGATGCCATGATTTGGGTTGATTAGATTGGAATGAGGGGGATGCTGTGCTATGTCAGCAGCTTCACTTTCTTATCCCGTGGTGGCTAGCTGTGAATCAGGATAACTGGAGATGGCTCTAGACGTGAAGCAGTCAGGGTTAAGTGACCTGCCCAAGGTCACGTAACTAGTAAGTGCCAATTGTCTGAGGCTGGATTTGAATTCATTCTCCTGACTCTAAGGGCAGTGCTCTATCCATCACTCCACCTAGTTGCCCATAGTGTGGGGAGGGTAGGAGGGAGCATATTTATATCTTAGCATAGCTAGAAGGCAAGGTCTTTGGTAGGTAGGGATTTGTCCATCAGAATGGTTCCAAGTCATCAAGAACAATAAGCTCATTAACTTCAGAAAAGCCATTCTCTCACTCTGGACCTCAGATAATTCTAAATAATTTTCACAAAGCATTCCCCTATTCCAGCAAGAAAGATTATCTTGATCTGGTATCTTTAAAAATGATAGTTTGGTAAGGGAAGGCTCTTTAAAGACAGTTTGGCCTTTTCCAATTTAATTTGATTATCAGCAAACTTCTTGAGTATCTATGTGAAAGTTGACCTTACCTACCAGTTCTGCTTTTAAAGACCCAGAAAGGTTTATATGTATGTGTATGTATATATAAATATGTAAAGGGCAAAATTAACAGTTCACATTATTCTTATATATTGTATATGTACTATGATAACCTTAGAATCATTACATTTATATTTATTATCATTATTTTTCATTTATGATGTATCTTCTTCCTTTAGAAGCTATTAGGCATTTTATAAGAATAATGTGATATGGATTTCAGTGTAGGACATTGTTTAGAATTTATCTTCAAAGAAAGACTTTTAATTCATATCAGATTTTTTTTTTTTATGTTTTTTGCAAGGCAAATGGGGTTAAGTGGCTTGCCCAAGGCCACACAGCTAGGTAATTATTAAGTGTCTGAGACCAGATTTGAACTCAGGTACTCCTGACTGCAAGGCCGGTGCTTTATCCACTATACCACCTAGCCACCCCTCATATCAGATTTCTTGTAAGAACTTTATAACATGTTACTGTCCTAATATTTTATAATATGTAGTCTTAAAGAATAAGGATACTTCAGTATACTCTATAGCTATGAGTGCTTTTTAAGTTAAAGTTTAAGTAAACATTTTTAAAAGTGCTTACTATGTACAAATGTGCTAGTGCTGGCAATAGAATCTGTCTTCTAAAATATATGTATACACACATATTCATATGGATGGATATATGTGTATATACATATAATTCATTTTAAAAAATATTTTCCAATTAAATTTCTTTCTTTTTTTGGTTTTTGCCAGGCAGTAGGGTTAAGTGACTTGCTCACGTTCACACAGCTAGGTAATTATTAAGTGTCTGAGGTCTCATTTGAACTTAGGTCCTCCTGACTCCAGGACCAGTGTTCTATCCACAGGATTACCTAGCTGCCCCCTTTTCAACTAAATTTAAAATTAAATTTTTTAAACATTCTTATTTTAAATTTTGAGTTCCAAATTCTCTCCAACCTCCCACCTGTCCTTCAGCCCTTGAGAAAAAAGTAAGGAATATGATATTGATTATCCAGCCCACATTAACTGTATTGCAAAAGAAATCAATGCAAAAACCCTAAGAAAAATAAATTGAAAAAAAAACTGTGCTCAATCTTCAGTCTTTTTTTTAATTTATTTTTTTATTCTCATTTTGTACAAATTTTTTTTACATTAATAAAATATTCTTGTTTACAAGTAAACAAAGTACCCCTCCTCCCCCATGAATATAGATAGACTTGCTTGGGCGAAAAAAGTAAAGGGGAGAGAAAAAAATTAAAATTAAAAAAAAATAATAGTAGTAATTGTAGGTATGGCCAGGTGGCGCAATGGATGAAGCACTAGCCCTGGAGCCACGAGCACCTGAGCCCATATCCAGCCTCGTAAACCCAACAATCACCCAGCCGTGTGACATGCAAGCCACCCGATCCCCACTGCCCTGCAAAAACCAAAAAAAAAAAAAAAGGAAAAAAGACCCCAAATAAAATAAAACTAGTAATAATAGTAGGGGTGGCTGGGTGGCAGACAGAGCATTGGCCCTTGAGCCAGGAGCACCCGGGTCCAAATCCGGCCTCAGACACCCAAAGATCACCCTGCTATGTGGCCCCAGGCAGGCCACCCAGCCCCACTTGCCCTGCATGCTCCCCCAAATAATAATAACAAAAAATGTGCTTCAGTCTTTGTTCCAACACCAACAACTCTGTCATGGGTGGATCTCATTCTTTATGCTTAGTCTATCACAAAAGTTACTTCCATATTTTTCCACCATTGCCATTGCTGATCGCAACTCCCTCCTTTCTTATTTCTCCACTACCATGTACTCTATTTTCTCTCTCCTTTCACTCTGACTCTGCTGTAGGGTCGTTGACTGGTGCAGCAGACAGATCCCTGGTCCTGGGGCCAAGAAGCCCTGAGCCCCCATACCACCCCTTAGGCCCAGAATCCACCTGGCCCCATGGTCCTGGGCAGGCCTTCCAATCCCAGCCCCTTGCAAGAAGTAAAAAAGAAAATGTGTTATATCTGACCACTCTCCCCCCATGGTCCATCCTCTCCTCCTTTATTCACATCCCCACCCCTTCCCCCTGCTCCCCCCTCCTTCTTACTCCAGATGTCTATACCCCATTGAGTATATATGCTGTTTCCTCTCCTAGCCATCTCTGATGAGAGCAAAGGTTCCCTCATTCCCCCCTTGCCTCCCCCCTTCCATATCATTGCAATAGCTCATTGTAATAAAAAAAATCTTATGTGAAATATCTTGGACTATTCTCCTGCTCCTTTTTTTTTCTCCCATTCCATTTCCCTTTTTTCTATTGACTCCATTTTTACAACATATTTTATCTTCAAATTCAGCTTTCTCCTGTGCTTCAACTATAAAAGCTCTCTCTACCTGCTCTATTAACTGAGAAGGTTCATATGAGTATTATCAGTGTCATTTTTCTATGCAGGAATGCATGCAGTTCATCCTCATTAAGTCCCTCATATTTCCCCCCTCTCCTCCAATCTCCACGCTTCACCTGAGTCCTGTATCTGAGGATCAAACCTTCTGTTCAGCTCTGGCCATTCCAAAAGGAACATTTGAAATTCCCCTGGTTCATCGAAAGTCCATCTTTTTCCCTGGAAGAGGACATTCAGCCTTGCTGGGTAGTTCATTCTTGGCTGCATTCTAAGCTCTCTTGCCTTCCGGTATATTGTATTCCAAGCCCTATGAGCTGCTAAGTCCTGTGTGATCCTGACTGCAGCTCCACGATATTTGAACTGTGTCCTTCTGGCTGCTTGTAATATTTTCTCTTTGACTTGGGAGTTCTGGAACTTGGCTATAATATTCCTAGGGGTTGGTTTTTTGGGATCTCTTTCTTTGGGGGATCGGTGGATTCTCGCCATTTCTATTTTGCCCTCTGCTTCTAGAATATCAGGGCAATTTTCCTGTAGTAATTCTTTGAAAATGATGTCAAGGCTCTTTTCCTGATCATGACTTTCAGGTATTCCAATAATTTTCAGATTATCTTTCCTAAGTCTGTTTTCCATATCAGTTGTTTTTTCAATGAGATATTTCACATTTTCTTCTAATTTTCATTTTTTTTGGTTTTGAAGTATTGATTCCTGATTTCTGGTAAATTCATCAATCTCCCTGAATTCTATTCTTTGTCCGAAGGATTTGTTCTCCTCAGAGTTTTCTTATCTCTTTTTCCATCTGGCCAATTTTGCTTTTTAAAGCATTCTTCTCCTCAATAACTTTTTGAACTGTTTTATCCATTTGACCTAAGCTGGTTTTTAGCATGCTATTTTCTTCAGCATTTTTTTGGATTTCCTTGACTAAGCTGCTGACTTCATTTTCATGTTTTTCCTGCATCTCTCTCCTTTCTTTTCCCAGTTTTTCTTCCAACTTCCTCATTTGATTTTCAAAGTCTTTTTTGAGCTGTCATAGCCTGAGCCCAATTTCTGTTTTTCTTGGAGTTTTTAGATGCAGGAGCTTGTGCTTCCTCATCTTCAGACTGAGTATTTTGGTCCTTCCTGGGCTCATTTGCAAAATATTTCTCAGTAGTCTTCCTTTTGTTTCTCTGCTTGCTCATTTTCCCAGCCTGGGCCTGGTTTGGGGTGTTTCTTGAGCTTTTGGGACACTCCCACAAGGGTCTCAGTGTGTGAGGCTCTGTCCTCCCTCCTGGTCTGTGAATGACCATAAGCGCCCCCCTCTGCCACGGGGCTGAGGTGGGGGGGCTCTGCTGTTCTATGGGGGTGCCTAGACTGCAATCAGGATCTGAATGTGGTCAGAGCCCCAGAGTCCTGTTCCAGGGGCAGAGGACAGAGCTGGACAGTCTCTTTCTTCACTCCCCTCCTTAGGTTCAATGGACTCATGCCCTGGGGGCTCCTGCTTACTGTCTGCTTCTGTTTCTGGCTCTGGGCTGCTGAAAGACCAAGCTGCTCCCTGTGTGCTCTGAGGGCTGGGCTCCACATGCTCCCTCTGGCAGAGGTGCCCCGCTGTTCCCCCACTTTGTGCCTGGTGTTCCTCGGGGTGCAGCTCAGGAGACTCCCCCCCCCCCTGCTGTGAGCTGAGACCCCCAGTGCCCTGGGGCTGCCTCCCGGAGGCTGAAGTTCTTTGGCTCTGGCAGGCCGCCCCTCAGACCCCGGGAAACAGAGCCTTTTTGCTCTTTTCCAGGTTACCTGGAGTAGGAGAACTGCCTCACTGGGTCCCTTTGTGGGTTCTGTCTCTCGAAAGTTTAGTTAGAGTCCTTAGCTGATGAGTTTTATCCTTCACTCAGTCTTAAATAGTTCCTTCTCTTAAGATAGCATTTTTCATCATAGGTCCTTTGGAATTAAGATCCTCTCTTTAAGGAGTTTATGTTCTATTGGAAATTTAAAAAACAAATCTATATTATTGTAATATTTGAAATAGAAATGAATCAAGAAATTTAAGTACTTCAGTATTCAATGTATTTTTGATTTTATTGTTATAGATATGTTTACTAGCAATGCATATCACTGCCTGATTCCGATTTTTTTCTCATCAATTCACTTCAATCAATATTTATTAAATACTTGCTGTGTACTGAGTACTATTCTAGGTGCTCAAATATTGGCCCTATACTACATGTATAAAGATATGGAAAGAGAGAGAAAGTAAACTCATTAAGTAAGGAGCATTAGGAAAGAACTTGATGTAGAATCATAGGATCCAAAATTTAGAGATGAAGGCCAGTCCTCTTAAAGCTGAAGTTATGTGACTGCTAGTGTTTGGAGACAGGATTTGAATCCAAATCTTCCTGTTCTACATCCCATACTGGAACTGCCTTTCCCTCTCATTTTCCTTGAAATTCCATCATAATAGATTTCTTCTTAACAGATTTCTTTTTCATATAATCCTTCCATCTTGAAATCTTAATATATTACATCCTTGGCCACCCTTTCCATAACTGAATACACTTTGTCTCATTCTTAACACTGGATGAGAACCTAACTTCTGAGCAACACTTCCAGGCTCTCTTCCTGCCATTATCTCTCAACTACTTTTTTTTTCTATGATTCACTCCATATAGAAACATCACTTTATTCAGATCCTGCTGATTGTAATTTTCTCCCTCCCTTCAATTTTTTTAATTCAGATCTTAACACCTACCTCCCCTCAAAAGACCCCCAAACATTCATGTATACATAGCAGAACATATATTGTATATGAAACATGATACTGCTAACTTTAAAAAAAAGTATATAATACAGTTAACTCAGTTTAAAAACTATCCTTGTTGTGGGTGCCTCCTTCAGAACTTTCTGCCATTATCTCCTGTGCTTTTAAAATAGCTTTCAGATACCTTCTTTTGGAATGGCCATTGCTACTACCCCCCTCCCCAGCTATACTATTCTCCTTGCATGACATAAGCCATCTCCTTGTTTCTCTTTGCTTAATGCTCCATCTCCAGATTGGCAGTCAAAACTTTAATTTGATTGCCTTTCTTACTCTTTCCTTCCTTAAACTGCTGACTTCTGGCTTCTTTCAAATCTTAGCAAAAATCCTTTATGCAAGAAGCCTTTTCTGATCTCCTTACTACTTCTCTTTCAACAATCATTTCCATTTTATCCTGTAGATTTCTTGTTGCTTGCAATTTGTCTACTTAGTGAGTTTTCTGGGAGCAGGGACTATTTTTAACTTTCTTTGTATCTCCCCAGCTCTTAGCAAAGCATCAAGCATAGTTGATGCTTTTTTTTTTTTGGCAAGGCAATGGGGTGATAAGTGGCTTGCCCAAGGCCACACAGCTAGGTAATTATTAAGTGTCTGAGCCCAGATTTGAACTCAGGTACTCTTGACTCCAGGGCCGGTGCTCTATTCACTGTGCCACCTAGCCGCCCCCTCACTGTGCCACCTAGCTGCCCCTACTGTGCTACCTAGCCGCCCCTGATGCTTAATGATGACTTGATTCCCTTTTCTTCCCTCTTTCCCATAAAAACAGAAGTAATTCATCCTCAAGTTCTTCTTTTTTTTTATTTAATGACCTCATTATCTTTTGAAGGTTCTGGAGGAGCACTCTTCTTTCTCCCTTCCTAGAAAGTTTGCCCCTTCTAATTGCTGAAATAACTTTACCTTTCTGTTAACTTTACCTTGGAGTTGTATGTTTGTAATTGAGTTCCTGCTCAGCTTTGGTCTTTTTATCATAAGTGCTTGAAAATTCTATTATATTAAAAGTCTGATTATACTCAATTTTACAGGGTAAATTATTTTGTAAGACTATATCTTGTCATTTGAATATATTATTCTGAGTTCTCCTTCTGTTTGCTAGTTATTTGTGTAAACCTCTGATTCCTTGGTACTTGAACTTATTTATAGATAGTTTGCTGAGGTTTTTCTTTGGTGCAGAAACTCAGTTTTGCCTTTAGCATTAATGTTCTGTGAACATCATAGTACTCTTTTATGTCTCAGAATGAAGTACTAGGAAACTTTAGAACCTTGGAATATCCATGTCTTAGTATTGCCCTGCCCACATTGGTTGCCATCACTCCTGGACCTTCATGGTACCTATGGTGGATTTCCAGTCCCCTCAAGGCTTGATATGTATCAATGGTCCATCTCTGGTCATGTTGGGAAGATCCTGGTTTGTTTTGCCTTTGCATATGTTGACTTTATTTGTTTGTTTCTTCTCAAACACCCTGACTTTCCATTTTATCAGCCTCTTCAGATTCTATTTTAATTTCATTGGAATGAAATGTTGATAACTTTATGTTTATTTAAATTTTTTATGGGGGGGGGGAGAGTTTGGACCTGTGATTTCATTGGTGTTGAAATGTTCTCTACCAGTGCAGATTGGTAAATGTTCTACATCTGAAAGCAGTAAACATTTTGATTACAGCATTCAAAGATTTAGTGCTTTTTCTAGGGTCATAGTCAATTTTTGAGAGATGCGAGCTGAACTCAGGTTTTTCTTAGTCAGAGAGACTGACATCCATTATTCCATGGTGATGCCTCTTCATTCATTTCTTCCTCTCTTCCTTCCTTCCTTCCTTCCTTCCTTCCTTCCTTCCTTCCTTCCTTCCTTCCTTCCTTCCTTCCTTCCTTCCTTCCTTCCTTCCTTCCTTCCTTCCTGACTTTCTTTTATCTCTCCATTCCATGTATCTGTATACATTTGGCATACTTTTTGTATTCTTTGGCCTTAAGAGACCCTACAGAAATAATAGCAATTTGGAAGACCTCAGAAATAAGTTGCCCTATGAGTCTAGTGTGTGTGTGTATTTAATTGCAAAACCAACTATGCACTTGCTTACCCCTCCTTTTCACCTCCTCAATCAATTATAATTTTTAAAAACTCCAATCTTGAATTAGGAGAGTGGGAAGGATAAAAGGTAAAGCTTCAGAACTAGGACGACTCCTGTATCGTTTGTGATTGTCAAAGGTCCTGAGATGTTAAGTATGAAAGAATAAAAGATAATACCTCCAAATGGAGGACTATTAAGTTATAAAAGCATAAATATGTGAGTTATCATTTTTATTACTTTGCTTATAGTTTTGTTTTTTAATCCTTTTGTGCTGTAGTTGAAACAGAATCAGAAATGTTGAAAGATTAGAAATAAGAATGAATGGAGGGTTGAGAACTAGTAATATTTCATCATTATGCACTGTGAACATGCATCCTTGATGTAATATTTAATTAATGTAAACTAGTAAGATCTTAATATAAGTTTATTTCCTTTTTTTGTGGTGTAAGAGGAACATAATATATTTCATTGAAGTACAGAATTGAAAAGTGGGAAGGGCCTGCCCTCTCACTTTGGTAAATGTTGAAAAGAGTACCTGTTCATTTTTCACAATATGATACCTTCTCACCACCACACGGTGTACATGCCTTGTGCACATTTTTAGGTCATTTGTATGGAATTCTAGAGGTGAGAATGTAGGCATATAAAACAGTGGCTATTGATGTTGTCTGGTTGCCTTTTTTTTTTTTTTTTAAAAGTGATATTTGCTTGTGATTTTTATTTTCAGTTTTTCAGTGTCTTGTCTAGCTTATGCATTGATTTGTCAACACTTAAAGTTGTGTGACTTTCAGCATGGCCTTCCTCTGTTTACTGGACTTGGCTGAATTGTATTTCTTTTTATATTCTTTACTGCTATTTACATTTCTTCATGCAACATATCAGGAATTATGCTAGTGTCCAACTGTGGAAACTCCAGTGGCATTGATGAAGGAATTTGTTTTAGCAATGCTGACAGATGTTTTCCATTTTTCATCTGTAATCCTATTTTCATATTTCAATGCTTATTTTTTTAACACTGTTTTGGATAGAAATTAGTTCCTAACCACACTTTCTTCAAACTTATTTTATCTCTTGAATGTTTTTTAGTGTTTTATTAGATAATGCTACTTTGTTGTCTTCTACCATCCTCATCCTTAAAATTTCACAAAAATTAATTTATATTTCTAAATTAGTGCTGTCTTTGATTGTCATCTCCCTTCTTAGGAAGAAGATCAAGTTTTGAGATAGGTTGAGATAGTTACTAAATATTTTTGGCTTCTTTATTTTGGTGATCAACTTGGTTCTATGTCAATTTCTATTCATTTAAACATTTCTCATTTTTATAACATCAATAATTTGTTTAAATAGGTCATTAGGTCTGTTTTTATTACTTTCTAGATCTTATTCTTTTTTTTTTTTTTTAAGGTTTTTGCAAGGCAAATGGGGTTAAGTGGCTTGCCCAAGGCCACACAGCTAGGTAATTATTAAGTGTCTGAGGCTGGATTTGAACCCAGGGACTCCTGACTCCAGGGCCGGTGCTCTATCTACTGTGCTACCTAGCCACCCCCTAGATCTTATTCTTAACTGTGTTCTAATTTGGTGTTGTTCCTGTTCTAATAAGTCAATAAATTAACTATAATCAGCTAATTTCTTGTCAGTTTAATTTTTTAGTTATTGTGTGACTGCCATGTTCATTATATTTTGTTTTCGCTCCTTTTCTCTGAGTTTGATTGATTCTGTTATTTTCCTGTTTTTATAAATGCTCTAAAAACCATTTGATTTTTAATTCTTACTTTGCCATTTCCATTATTTTGCTAACATCACTGCATTGAGATAAGTGGGAAGGAAATAACCAAAGTACATTTTGAACTTTTATTTAATGGTTCACTCCAGCCAAAGAATTTATTGCTTGGAATACTTGTGATGAGTTTCTTTGCCCTTAGATAGGATGGTCTTCAGACAGCAGTCTCTCACTGGGGTTTTATTCAGCTTCTTTCCCATGTAACAGAATCTGTCAGTGTTTGCACTTTGTCATAGCTGTTGAGAGCTCAACATCAATTTTACCACATTGAGGCATCACAGGACAATTTTTGTAAAGGAAATTGAAAAATACATTTATAGCCATAGTTTGAAGGAAAAGTACTTGTCATCCAAATCTGTTATTTCATTTATGTGAGGAAATTTTTTGATCAGTGAAGATTGACAGCTATTCAAACAACTTATAATCTTCATAGGATTGCATGAGAGTTCTGAGATGTTAATGGCTGACTTGATCACACAGCTAAGATATATCAAAGATAGGACTTGAACCAGGTCTCCTTATTCTATCTAATATGCCACAGTACCTCTAAAAGCTAAAATCTATATTTTGAATATTGTTACTCCATGTTTTCTCTGGGAGCTATGTCTGTATTTTTTTCATACTGTGTATATGTAGTGCTGTTTTGTAACATGTTACTTTATAAATTTAAAAATATAAGCACTTAATAAATATGATCAACATACCTAAAATTAAATAGATTAGAAGCAATAAATATTTTGTAAATATTAGGGATTTTTCTTTTGTAAAGTTTTCTTGTAATTGCCAACTATATAACCTATCATCCTTATTGTTTGACATGAACATGACCAGTCCATAATCATGCCACTTTTTTCCCTTCAGATTTATTGTCTAGAATAGACTTGGATGAACTGATGAAAAAAGATGAGCCACCTCTTGAATTTCCTGATACTCTTGAAGGGTTTGAATATGCTTTTAATGAAAGTAAGTCATGTATGTTATATGGATTCATTTAAGAATGCTAATAGAGTCACAGATATTAACTACTACTCTTACACTTGATCATAACCTTTCATAGGCCAAGAAGCTAATAGTTGCTACTTTTAATGAATGATTTTCTTTTTTAGCAATAATGGTTTATCCTTACTATATTGGACACTTTCAATCAAATTTAAAAGTACCAAGTTATAATTTCCTATAATTGTCAAACCTTTTAAAAAGATGTTAATGAATTTGATCCCACTTTTTTCTTTCTTTGCTGTTCCATTCTCATATATCCACTCTAAAGACCTAATTAGATTATATGGAAAGATGCTACTTTTATTAAACTATTATGAATTAAATGTTTATCATTTTAATGTAAAATGCTAAGTTTTCCCATAATCTTATAGGACATAGATGTGTTATACATCTTTTAATGAAATTACAATCAAAATAAATTCTGTACTTGATTCTAGAAGTAGATCAAATCAGCAATGAGAAATCTGATCCAGCTGATCTCTAAGCACCTATTCAAAATAGATAACATGTTAATATATTTTTTTGACTTGATTGAAAAGAGTTGATAACCTCTGGGACTTTAAACATTGTAGATATTTCTTTTAAGAGTAAATTGTTATGGTATTTGTGTGGAATCAAAGTTGCATTTTCTGATGAGATAAAATCTTTCATATGCTAGTATATATGGAATAAAATAAAGCAAGTTTTAGACAAATTAGAAATTTAGATCTTATGCTATTCTTCAGTTCTCAAATTTCCTAAAATATCACTGACATTGGCACACATTATTTTCTGTTGATTTGTGGATCTTTGTGTCCTTGCACACTTTTAAAATTTCATTTAACAGAGTTCAGTAGTCACACAGACCAATTCAGAACAAGACCAAGGAACTGTTATGAGGAAACCACATTCTCTTTGGTTTTAGATATAGAAGACTTCAGTTTTTACAGCTGTCAAATAGGCAACAAGAATTTTTAGTCAGTTATTATATACCTGGCACCTTGCTAAAAATTGGTTATGCAAAAAAAGGGCAAACAGCTAACATTCAGGTAATGGTGGGAAAGATGATATACAAACAACTGTACATAGACTATATCTATAATCAATCAATCTATCTATCTATCTATCTATCTATCTATCTAATCTGTCTCTGTTGCTGTTCTTTTTTTCTTTATATCTGTCTTGAGAGAGTTATTTGGAAATTATCTCAGAGGGAGCACACTAACTTTAAAGGGAACTAGAAAAAGATTCTTGAAGAAGGTAGAATTTTAGCTATCTTCAAGGAAGCTAGGTGGTGGTGACAAAGAAAAATAACATTCTAGGAATGAAAGAAAAGCCAGTTAAAATACAGAATTGGGAGATGGGATGATTTGTCTGAAGAACTTGCAAATCAGTGTCGCTGAATCTCAGGGTATATGGAAAAAAGTAAGGCATGAGAAGACTGGAAAGGTAGGAAGGGGCTGTGTTTTGAAGGACTTTAAAACCTAAACAGAGGTTTTAATATTTTATCTTGGGGTTCATAGGCAACCACTGGAGTGGGAGTTTTTTTGGAGAAAGGTTGGATTGGGGATAGACAAGATAGGAAATCAGAATAGATTTTTTTGAATCATAAGCATAGGGATGATTCCTGAATACAAGTACACTAATAAAATCATCACTGAACTAGTAGGAGAAGAGAACCCAGTATAGAATCTTGAGGGACACCTATACTTTATAGGTCATCAGTATTTCCATTCTATCTTTATGATAAGTAATTTGCTCATTTGCTCTTCACAACACCTTTTAGCTTTTTAAATGCTCTTAAGACATTCTGGATAGACATAGATAATAAAAGTCATACGTAGAATCTCTATGGACCAAGTCCCTCATTTTTACAGATGAGGAAATTGAGACTTGAGAAGTAACTTGTCTTAGGTCACTTGGGAAATAATAAGAAAGAGAGGTGGAACTCAAATCTTAAGTTCTTTTGGGTTTTGTATTCCATGTTCTTTCCCTATACCATACTGCCTTTTTTGCACCTTATACAAATTAATAGATATTAATAAACCATTTTAAACTTCTGGAAAAGTATCTTGTTTATCACAAGTTTATCATTTGTGTATTTATGCCATACATAAAATCTTGTGGAGCCGAGAAATCTGAAGAAAAATGAAGATATTCTTGATTATTCAGTATTTTTTCTCCAACTTTTTTTTCCCTTCTTGAGTTGAATAAATTGACAATTAAAAATAGACACCTTTCTTAGCTTTTAATGACAGCAGTCTTATATTTATATCCCATTACAGGCTTATTGTCAAGATCAAATGGAATTAAGTTTATTCTCTGCAAACCCTAATGGGAAACTATCATTATTATCCTCAGTGTCTACCTGGTATAAAAATTTGCAAATGTTTGTGGAAAGAAAGGATGAATATGAGAGGATATGTTTTGAGATGTTTAACTGGCACTTTAAAACCTATACCAAGCATTCCATCATTCAGTTAGTCATTCTTTGTCTGGGTTTGATAATAGGCAGGTTTCATAACCAAACAACAACAACAAAATCTCCTTAGTGTAGGAGGATCCTTCCCACCTCCCCTAAGCTCATTTTCTTTTGTTCTGGGGAAGCATAAGTTTGGGGGGGGGGGGGAAGAGGTGCTGAGATTAACAGCCTAGTTACATTAGTTGTTTTTTTTTTTGCTGCCATATTGACTCATATTGAGCTTGTATTCCCCAGAACAGTATTCAGACAAATTCCTCTTCCATCTTATTTCCTGTGAATTTGATGTTTTGTACTCAAGTGAAAGATTTTATCCTCTTTTTTGGTTATTTTATATCCTGAACTTAAGAAACAACAAATAACGAACTTTTCCTTATTACATAGAAGAAGAAGCTATAGGTCTCTTTAGATCTGTGCAATTGTATCAGTTGTATGATCTCAGCTTACATTTTATCTACATTAGCTTATTTTTAAGTTCAAATTGTGGCTTTCTTACGATTTTCTTCTCTGCCTTTGAAGAAAGAATGTGTTAATTTTCTTTTTGTTATCCAATTCCTGTCCCCCTTGTCCACTCTCCATATTGAAAACAAAAACAAAATCCTTGGAACAAATAATCATAATTAAGCAAAATAAATTCCCACATTCACTATGTTGAAAATGTATGCTTTCTTCAGTCTTATTATCATGCTTTGTCTTTAGTCTAATAGTATTGTTGTTCATTGCATTTGTAGAGTTTTCAGGTTTTTTCAGGATTATTTTTTATAATATTGTTATGATATAAATTGTTCTCCTGGTTTTGTTCACTTCATTCTGTAATGAAATCATACTAATCTTCCAAGGGTTCCATGAAACCATTAATTTCCTTGTTTCTTATGGAGCAATTTTTTGCTAGTATTTTAATATACTCACATACCATAATTTATGTAGCCATTTCCCTTTGTTTCTGATTCTTTGCTATTATAAACAGAGCTTCTATGAATATTTTTTTCTACAAATGGATCCTTGTCCTCTTTGATATTTTCCAGTCATAGCCTTAGTAATTCTATTTGATTTAGCCCAATGTTTTAGATTGTTGAGATCTTAGCTGTTAGATTCAATGTGATAATTGTTCCTTCCAGCTTTATGATAACTAAAAACTCGATAAATCTTCCATTTCTGTTTTTTATCCAAATATTACATGTCATAGGATTAGGGAAAGACCATCTGGGGGGGGGGCCCTGTTAGGGACTTTCCTCTAGTTGATGATTAACATCGAATTTTTAACGACTATTCTTTGGTGCTGGTCAATCAATCAATTCTAAATTTTTCTGTGTTATTGTCTGGTCCAAATAGCATCTTGTCTACAACAATATTTTTAAAAATTTAAGTAAACTAAATTGAATATTCTTCTTCTGATTTGTCAGTTTACTAATCCTGTCCATAAAGACAGATTAGTCTGGTTTATTAAGCTATAAGCTTTTTGTGATTATTTCTTTTTATAGATTTTCACATATAATTGTTTTATTAATATTTTTCTAGAAGTTCACCAGGAATTGAAAATAACTTTTCTAGTTACAGTTTGGAAGGATAAAGGACAGGCATTGGATTTGTGATTCCATTGATATAAAGAATTTCCACATGAGGGAAATCTTTCTCCCAATATAGGTTAATACTATCCAATTTAGAGCCTTGGCGAAAGAAAAAAAGCAGAGATTTTTGTCAAATTTAGAAGTTTTTAAACTGTGGAAGAAAGTCTAATTATTTTAATTTGTATTCAACAACTTTAACAATGTATCTCAGTGCACATATGATTTACCCCACTTTGTATATCCTCTTTTCTTCAGCTACTCTGTTATGGCTGTGTTGGACCACTTATTCTTCACCAAATAGTGTTTCACATTTTTTCTCCGTCTCTGCCTTTTCTTCTTGCCATTCCACATTCATGAGGGATCTTTAAATCATTCTCCTTTCTCCTTATATCTTCATCTATTGAAATCCTACCCATCCTTCAAGCCCTTACTCATATCCTACCATGAAAGTTTCTGTGAAACAGTAAGTCAAATTATAGCAATCATTCCCTTTTCAGAACTCATACCACATATTGTCCCTGTGACTAATTTGACAATTAATCACATGCCAATTGGTGATATGTTTTGAACTTTGATATGGTTATTCTTGTTTAATTTTTCTTCATTTGTTCTTTGGATCTTGGTCTTCAGCTATTTGAGGGTATGTTTTTTCCTCTTTCTATCCATGATTGTTTCTGGTATAACCCTCAAATATTTCTTGATTTGATTTTGAGGAAGAAGGTTAAAGAATTCAGAATCAATCCTGTATTCTTTTGGATTAAGTCTTATATTTTTATTTTTGTTTTTATATCATTGAAATGTTGATGTCAGAAGGAAAGGACTTATTGTGAAGACTGAAAGTATTCTGGGGGAAGCTGATTTAAAGTTTTATTGATCATCAGGTTTTAGATTTTAAATTCTCTTACTAATGGACATTAAATTACAATACTATTGTTCATTTTTATTTTAGAGGGGCAGTTGAGGCACATTACAACAGGGGAACCATTTGTCTTTAATGCCCGGGAAGATTTGCACCGATGGAACCAAAAGCGCTATGAGGCTCTTGGAGAGGTATCTGTTTCAGAGTGTTTTAATACTGAAAATAACCTTTTAAGGTTTTTTTCCCTAATTGAAAATTTACACTGAATAAAGTTATGAGAGTTGACAAATTGTTTATGTTCTATTTTTGTCCTAAAGTGATTTGGAAACGTTTTACAACTTTTCATTGTTGTGTTGATGCATGAGAATTACATTTATTAAAAAATATCATTCTCAGTAGGGTACAAAAAAGTTTTTTTCCTATGACCATTACATTTCCTGAAGAAGAAACTTGAAGTCACATTTGAAGAAATTTTATTTTATTTTTAAAAGTTTGGATTCTGTATACAGCAGGAATTTTTATCTATCTCTCCTGTTCTCTCTTTGAATGCTTACCCCCACAGTAAAGATTGTTACCTGCACAGTCAAATATAGGTGTTCTGCATGCCTTTGTCCTATAGTAGGATTAAAAACCTTGTAAGTAAGTGGATTCTGATAAATATAGCCACACATTCCTGAGAATACAGTTTTTAGGGTCTTAGATAAGATAACTTATTTCACCAAGGTAATTGTTTTTGTTAAAACCAAGTCTATTCTTTGACTTTTGTTTTATTGTTTAATTTTTTTGGAAATTTTTTTATTTTAAGCTTAAATATAAAATGAGAAAAGAAAAAAACATTGGCATGTACACAGCAAAACATGAGAAGATTCAATATCAAATAATAAATTTCTAATTCAGGAAAACCTATATCATAAATAGCATGCATTGTTTTCAAAGTTGCCCCACTTTGCTACCTTATTGACTTTATTTTGTTCTCTGATATGTATGTTTTACTTTCTTTTTTTCCTATCCCCATCCCTCCCCAAGAAGACTGCAATTAAAGGTGGCTCGCTCTCTCTCTCTCTCTCTCTCTCTCTCTCTCTCTCTCTCAATATATATATATATAGATATATAGATATATTAAACCTACTGATATAGATATATCTATATATTTCTCTCACTTTCTCTCTCTGTATATATATATATATATATGTACTTATGCATCTATATATACACATATACATTCATGCATATATGTATAAGACTATAGTATGCTCTTTCTACTTGTTCTCTGTTCTCTGGAGAGCATATTTCTTCATAGGTGTAGATTTTTCCTCCCCCCCCCCAAATCAACCAGCTCATCATTTCCTATACCACAACAATATTACACTGTAGTCACATTCTATCTGAGAGATTGTCTAAGAAAATTTTTCCTCGCTTTTCTGCATTCTTTCAATAAAGTTTTATATATATAAGAAAATTTTAGTTTAAAATACTTGGACTTGTCCATTTTACATTTCAGCAATGCTCTCACCTTATGATATAGCTTAAGGTTTGATACTGTCTACTTCTTTTACATCTTTTTCTCCTGGTTTCTTTGAAGTTCCTGACCTTTTGTTCTTCAAAATGAACTTTGTTATTATTTTTCCTAAGTAATTAAAATGATTTTTTTAAAAATTATATTGGCTTTACCTACTTATGAACAATAAATATTACTTAAATTGTTTAGATCTGAGTTTACTTGTATAAAAGGTATTTTATGTTTATGTTCATATAGTTCCTTTGTTTTGGCATATATTCACTTAGATATTTTATGCTGTCTGGCTATTTTAAATGGTCTTAGACCTTTGTTTCAAAAGCGACAAATATTGATGCATGTATTTCTTAGTTTATAGTAGATAATGATATATATTGATTTGATTTAGAAAATCTTGTTAACAAAGCTTTAATGCTATATGCTAGGAATACAAAGACAAACCACAGCAATACACTTGTTCTCAAGGACTTTATAATGGAATGTGGTGGTGGTGGGGTACATGGAAAGTAATTCACAAATAACTGTGACACAAAACAATGTCAACTAAGAGCAAAAAGAAAAGACAAACTAAGCACTATAAAAAATTTGAGGATAGAAAGGACACCTTTACCTGGGGGATTGGCTCACACTATAAGTATTGTGCTGCTTGATTTAGATCTTAGAGTTAGGAAAGGACTTTTCAGAAAGTCATTGTGGGAGGAATTCATTATAACCATTGGAGAAATAAATGAATCCCAGTTTAGAAGTGGGAGAGGCGAGATGAGAATGAGGTACTGATAATCTTGTTTGATTATTGTTCTAGTCTGGGCCTGACTTAGACTAATAAGGGATTAGAATGAAATGAGATTCTCATAGATCATCTAACAATTAACAGGAAATTTACTTAGGAATGACATGGAAAAGATATTCAGTAAAGATAAAGTATTGATTCAGCTGGGTGAAACTTCCCTGCCCTCATATTCATCTTGGTAGCATGCCAGTCAGAAGAGGTGTTTAGATTGAGGAAGGAGTATCTGTACTTAGGTTAGGTGACTAGAACCAGTTCTTTTCAAAAAACTTTATTTATTTACACTTTACTAAAATAGTCTTGTGGTAAGAGTGAACATAATACTCCCCTCCCCCAGAAAAATAGAAAAATCTCATGAAAAATAAAGTGAGAGAAAAAGAAAAAAAATGTACTACAGTCTGTGTTCAGATACCATCAGCTCTGTCTCTGGGATGGATCGCATTCAGAGAAGTTGCTTCAATATTTCTTTCTTACAGTTGCTATTGCTAATTGTATTTCCCTCCATCCATTTCTCCCCACTCCCATTTATTCTATTCTTTCTCTCCTTTCATATTGTTCCTTCTTAAAAGGATATTGTGGGACAGCCAAGTGATACAGGAGCACTCAGCCAGAAGGACCCAAGCCCAGATCCTGCCCCAGACATCCCACAACCACCTAGCTGCATGGGCAAGCCACCTAACCCCACCACCTTGTAAAAAACAAAAATAGTGTGTTGTATCTGACTACCCTCTCCCACGATTTTTCCTGTCCTCTATTACCTACATCCCCCTACCCCCACCTCCATCCCTTTTCTCCCAACCCCTTCCTCTCTTTTTTCCTCTATGGTAAGATAGGTTTCTGTACCCTGTTAAGTGTGGATGTTGTTTTCTCTCTGAGTCATTTCCAATGAGAATTTAGGCTCACTCATTTGTCCTCAACTTCCACCTTCCACTCCATTGCAAAAGCTTTTTCTTGACTCTTTTACATGAACTATCAGCCCATTCTACCTCTCCTTTTCTCCCAGTACATTCCTTTTTCACTCATTGACTCCATCTTTATAATATATCATACCTTCATATTCAACTCCCTCCTGTGCCTTCTCTAGATATGCTCCTTTTAATTGCTCTATTAATTGAGATGGTTCATATGAGTTGTCAGTATCTTCTTCCCATGTAGGAATACACGCAGTTCAGCATTATTGAATCCCTCATAATTTGCCTTTCCTGTCTATACTCTCTATGCTTTGCCTGTACTTGGAGAACAAACTTTCTGTTCTGCTCTGGTTGTTTGAACAGGAAAGTTAGAATGTTCTCTATTTCATAGAATGTCCATCTTTTTTCCCCTGGAAAAGAATATTCACTTTTGTTGGGTAGTTGATTCTCAGTTGTAATCCATACTCTTTTGCCTTCTGGAATATCATGTTTCAAACCCAACAAGCCCCATAATGTAGATGCTACTAATTCCTGTATAATCCTGATTGTAGCTCCATGATAACTGAATTGTTTCTTTCTGACTGCTTGTAATAATTTCTCTTTGACTTGGGAATTCTGCAATTTGGCTATAATATTCCTGGAGGTTATTTTTTTTTTTTGGATCTCTTTCAAGAGGTGATTGGTGAATTCCCTCAATTTTATTTTACCCTATAATTCTAGGATATAAGGGCAATTTTCCTCTAGTAATTCTTTTTTTTTTTTTTTTTTTTTTTTAGTTTTTTTGCAAGGCAAATGGTGTTAAGTGGCTTGCCCAAGGCCACACAGCTGGGTAATTATTTAGAGTCTGAGACTGGATTTGAACCCAGGTACTCCTGACTCCAGGGCCACCTAGCCGCCTCATAGTAATTCTTTAAAAATAAAATCAAGACTCTTTTCCTGGTCATGACTTTCAGGTAGCCCAGTAATTTTTTAAATTCTCTCTGCTGGATCTGTTTTCCAGGTCAGTTGTTTTACCAATTAGTTGTCTTCTAGTTTTTTGTTTTATTGTTTCTTGATTTCTCACAAAGTCATCAACCTTCTTTAGCATCATTCTACATTTGAAGGAGTTGTTTTCTTCAGAGAGCTTTCTTATCTTCTTTTCTATCTGGGTAATTCTGCTTTTTGACCTCATTGTCTTTTTAGACTGCTTTTTCTAATTGAATTAAATTGTTTTTTAACATGTTTTCTTTGATATTTTTTGACATCTCCTTGACCAAGCTGCTGACTTGGTTTTCATGGTTTTTCTGCATTGCTCTTATTTTTATTCCCAATTTTTCCTCTACCTCCTTTACTTAATTTTAAAAATCTTTTTTGAGCTCTTCCATAGCCTGAGACCAATTCATATTTTTCTTAGAGGCTTTTGATACAGAAGCTTAGACTTTGAGTGTGTGTTTTGATCCTCCATGGAACCAAAGTAATAATCTATGGTCAGATTCTTTTTTTTTCTTTTTACTTATTTCCCCAGCCTTTGTACTGGTTTTGAGGTACTTCCCAAGTTTTTGAGTGTTATTGGTACACCCCTGCAAGGACCTCAGTTCCTTCAAGGTCTTATGAGAGGCTCTGATTGCTCCCCTGGCTTGTGTTTTGTTCTTCAGATGCCCACAAGCATTCCCCTCTACCCTGGAACTGTGAGGAGGGTCCCTGCCAAAGCAGGGGCCTTAGACTGTGACCAGGGTCTGAATGTGGACAAAGCAGCAGAATCCTGTCCAGGGATAATGGAGAAACCTCGACAGTCTTTCCCCACCCCTTACCTTACATGGACTTAGTGCTTTGGAAGCAGCTGCTGGGTGGCTCCACAGGCCTGCTTCCGCCTAAGCCAGGGATGCACTGACCAGAGCTCTGCTCTCACTTTGTTAATTTTCCAACTCATCTTCCAAGTTATGCTTGGTGATCCCTGAGTTGGGAGGTCCACAAATCCTTGCACCCCTAGGCATCCAGGCAATCTGCTTGCTGTTCCTGGAAGGCTGAAGCATGTTTGCTCTGGTGCTGCAATCCTGGCTGCTTTGCTGCCCCTTCCAATTTGGTGGATCAGAACCTCCTTATGGACCTTCCAGGTTATCTTGGGCTGGAAAATTGTTTCACTGACTCTTTCTGTGGATTCTGCCTCTCTAAAATTTGGTTTCAGTCATAATTTTAAGGTTTTTGGGTATTTTGGAAGAGAGTTTTTGGGAATTCCTGACTTCATGCTACAATCTTGGCTCTGCCCCAATTTCAATATATTTTAAGGAAAAACTAATCTAATTTTGAGTGTGGTAGATGTTGCTTATCTTAGCCCAGTTAGTATACATTCTTTCTCATCTTTGTAAAATCTTTATGAGAGTAATTTACACACGTCTCAAGGATATACTTGATCAAAGTTTAAGAATGAAACAAAATGATCTAACAAATAAATGACTCTCAAAAGGAGTATAACTTTACAGTCATGCAATTGAGTGAAAGCTGCAAAGCACATAAAATCCTATTGTGTTTATTGTTTATCAAGACAAAAATGTCATTTGATATAGAGCAGACTTCAGTGTTAAAAACTCTCCTGAAATCAGTTATTTCTGTGTTGAGAAAATGCCTAGCCCATGATAGAAGTAAATCACATATGGGTTACAAGATTGTTCACAACATAGAAAATTATTGACTGATTATTAATTTTGAATTTAGCGAAAAATCAAGGATACATATGCTTGCTAACGTTATTTGCCACTATTATGGAGACTATCTAGCTTGTTAGTTCATTTGAAAGAGGGAGTTCTTTTGGATGGTGAGGTTCTCCTGATGCTTTTCTTTGTGAATAATTCTCTCTTAATTGCTTCAATGCAAGGAGTTTTCTTTAATGAGGTCTCTACTCAAAAGAGTTGGAATTAATCTATATATAAAAAAGCCTACAAACCAGACTATATAGTTTATTTTGAAGAACAGAGTTGGTCTATTCACACATCTTTCAGACACTACAGATGGACAAAAAACTGGGTCCAGAATTGAATAAAGGGAAGAGCATGAACTAGATTGCTTTTGAGAAATTGTTTACTATTCAGTGACCTCAAGTTATTCTTCTAAATTTAAAAAAAAATCATCTTTTTATTGCCCCTATTCTGGTGATGCTTAGATTCACTTTCTCACTCACCATGGCAATTCTTCTAAACTTTTTCATTACTCCTCAGACTTTCTCCTCTCACTCAGCTGATGACCTTACCTCATATTATAATAAATTGAAAACATTTGCCATTTTTCTTTTTTTATTGAAATTTTATTTTTTCTAATTGTATGCTATAATAATTTTTCAACATTTATCTATTTGCAAATTTGTGATGTACGCATTTTTCTACCATCCTCGCTTCTCTTTTCCCTTTCCATGGTGGCAAACATTTGTGTTTTAACTTATTTACATGTTAGCCATATTGTGAAAGAGGAATTAGAACTAAGAGGAAAGGAAAAAAAAACCATGAAAAAGGAAGGAAAAACATAAGTTTTAAAAAAGTGAACATAGCATGCATGCATTCAGACTCTGTAGTTTTTTTCTCTGAATTTGGGAGATGTTGTCCATGGCAGATCTCTCAGGATTGCAGGAATTTTTTTCTTGTTTTCTTCTCTTTTTATCTGACCTAGATAACTTCTGTCACTATCTCTTCCTTCACCCTATCTCATGTACTGAGATGACCTATCTCTTTGCCAAGACAGACTGATGTATATACTCATGTGATACATCCCATCTGATCTTCTCCAGCAGATTCTACCCTCCACCCCAAACTCTCAGTTATCTTATTTTTTTCCCTCATTGATTTCTTATTTTTCCAATTACATGTTTTTTTATTTTGTTTTTAATTTATTTAAAGGGCAATGGGGTTAAGTGACTTGCCCAAGGTCACACAGCCAGACAATTATTAAGTGTCTGAGGTCAGATTTGAACTCAGGTCCACCTGACTCCAGGGCCAGTGCTCTATCCACTGTGCCACCTAGCTGCCCCCCCCATTTCGTGTTAATGAAAGTTTTTCAACATTTATCCACATGCTTACGTATTTTACCTAATTTCCTTCCACCCTTCCTTCCCAAACCCCTCTCTTCAGCAGCAGACAATCTAGAGAACATTGTACATATACATTTGTGTTTAAAACATAAATATGTGTTTAACATATTTATTAGTACTAAGGGAAAAAAAAACCTATGAGATAGGAGGGAAAAACAAAAGAGAAATTTTAAAAAAGTGAACATAGTGCTTATTCAGATTCCAAACTGTTTTTTGTTTTGTTACTATTTTTTTTATTTTTCATCATGATGTGGATAGCATTGTCCTTAATAGTTCTCCCATGGTTGTCCTAGCTCTCTGAACTGCTGAGAGGAGCTGGATCCATCAAAGTTGATAACTCATAATGTTGTTGTTAATGTGTACAGTGTTCTGATTCTGCTCCCTTTGCTCAACATCAGGTTCTGTAATTCTTTCCATGCTTCTCTGGAGTCTGACCATTCATGGTTTCTTATAGAAGAATAGTACTCCATAACATTCATATACTGTTGCTTGTTTAGCTATTCCCCAATGAATGGACATCCCTTCAATTTCCAATTCTTTACCTTTTTGAAAGTGCTACTATGAAAATTTTGGAACATGTGGGACTTTGCCCATTTTTTTATGATTTCTTCTGGATATAGGCCTAGTTTTGGTATTGCTGGGTCAAAGGGTTTGATTAGTTAGCCTATTGATTAGCCTATTGTTCTCCAGAATGGTTCAATTAGTTCACAGTTCCAAAGTAGTGCATTAATGTCTCAATCCTCCCACAATCTCTCCAACACTGATCATTTTCCCTTTTTTTTGTCATCTTAGGCAATAAGATAGTTGTGAGGTGGTACCTCATAGTTGTTTTAATTTATATTATTGTAGTCTGTATTAATTTGGAGCATTTTTTCAGCTGATTATATATTTTGCTTTAATTTCTTTGTATGAAAACTGCTTGTTCATAACTTTGGCCATTTTTCAGTTGGGGAGTGACTTATAGCTTATAAATTCGATTCTATATATTTTAGAAATGAGACCTTTATTAGGACCCCTAGCTGTGAAAATTGTTTTCCAGCTTTCTGTTTTCCTTTTAATCTTGGCAACATTGTTTTTATTACGCAAAATTTTTAAAATTTAATATAGTCAGAATTATCCATTTTTCAGTTTATAATGTACTCTAATTCTTGTTGATCATAAATTTCTCCCCTTAGATCTGATAGAGTATTACTTTATCTGTTAATTGGTCTATGGTATCACCCTTTACGTCTAAATTCTATATCTACTTGGACCTTATTTTGATATAGGGTATGAGATGTGGGTCTATGCCTACTTTTTGCCATATTATTTTCCAGTTTTCCCAATAATTTTTGTCCAATAGTGAGTTCTTATCCCAGAAGCTAATGTCTTTGGATTTGTCAAACAATATATTACTGTAGTCATTTGCCACAGTTTCTTTTGTGCTTCTGCTCTATCTATTGGCTGGTCCATTACTCTGTTTCTCAGTCAGTACCAGTCAGTTTTGATCTCTATAGCTTTATAGTATAGTTTTAGATCTGCTAGAGCTAGATCACATTCCTTTAAATTTTTTTCATCATTTCCTTTGTTGTTCTTGACCTTTTGTTGCCCCAGATAAATTTGTTGCTATTTTTTTCTAGCTCAGTAAATTAGTTATTTGGTAGTTTGCTTGGTATAGCACTGAATAAGTAACTAAATTTGGATGGAATTGTTATTTTTGTTATATTAGCTTAGCCTAAAAATGAGTAATTGTCATTTTTTCCCAGTTATTTAGATCTGACTTTGTGTGAAAAGTGATTTTTATTGTGTTTATATAGTTTCTGGGTTTGTCATGGGAGGTAGATTCCCAAGTTTTTAATTGTTTGCAGTTAGTTTAAATGGAATTTCTCTTTTTTATCTCTTGTCCTTGGGTTTTTTGGTTGTTATATAGAAATGCTGATAACTTTGTATCCTCCTACTTTGCTGAATTTGTTAATTGTTTCAAGTAGTTTTTTAAGATGGTGTTTTAGGGTTCTCTAATTAATATCATCAAATTATCTGCAGAGAGGGAAAGTTTTGCTTCCTCATTGCCAATTCTGATTCCTTCAAATTGTTTTTCTCTTATTGCTAAAAGCTAACATTTCTAATGCTATATTGAATAGTAATGATGGTAATGGACATCCTTGTTTTACCCCTGATCTTATTAGAAATGCTTCTAGTTTAATATTTGTTGATGATTTTAAATAGATATTGCTTATTATTTTTTTTTGTTTTCTTTCTGTTCTTTTGCAAGGCAGTGGGGTTAAGTGACTTGCCCAAGGTCACACACCTAGGCAATTATTAAGTGTCTGAAGCCGGATTAGAACTCAGGTTCTCCTAGGAATGGATGTTGTATTTTGTCAAAGGTTTTCTCAAGTATTGAAATAATCATATAATTTCTAGTGGTTTTATTTTTGATATGTTCAATTATGTTGAATGTTTTCCAAACATTAAACCAGCCCTGCTTACTTGGTATAAATCCTATGTGATCATGGTATCTTATCCTAGTGATATCTTGTACTCTCTTTGATAAAATTTTATTTAAGATTTTTGAATTAATATTCTTAGAGAGATTGGTCTATAATTTGGTCTATAATAAGAGACATTTTGACTCTTCCTGGTTTAGATTTCAGTACCATATTGGTGTCATAAAAGGAATTCAGCAGAACTCCTTTTTTTAAAAAAAATAATTTACGTAGAATTGGAATTAACTGTTCTTTAAGCGTTTGGTAGAATTCATTTGTAAATCCATCTTGTCCTGGAGACTTTTTCTTAAGAGAGTTTATTGGTGGTTTCTTCAATTTCTTTTTCTGAAATGGGATTATTTAAGAATTTTATTTCCTCTTCTGTTAACCTGGTTATTTTGTATTTTTGCAAATATTGATTCATTTCACTAAGGTTATAAAATTTATTGACATACTGTTGGGCAAAATAGTTCTGTATTATTTATTTTAATTTCTTCCTCATGAGTTCACCCTTTTCATTTTTGATACTAGTAATTTGGTGGTATTCTTTCTTTTTTAAAATTAATTTAACCAAATGTTTATTTTATTGGTTTTATTTTTTAGATTAATGGTTTTCTTGCTTTCAGTTTTATTAATCTCTCCCTTGATTTTCAGAATTTCTAATTTGCATTTAATTGAGGATCTTCAATGTTTTCTTTTTTTTTAGCTTTTTTCAGTTGCATATCCAATTCACTGTACTCCTATTTCCCTATCTTATTTATATAAGTTTTTAGGAATATAAAAATTTACCCTAAGAACTGCCTTGACTATATCCTATAAATTTAAGTATGATGTCTCATCATTTTCTTGGATGAAATGATTATTTCTGTGATTTGTTGTTTGAACTACTCATTAAGTTTTTGGTTTCCAATTAATTTTTGGTTTATTTTTTCATGGCCTTTATTTCATGTAATTTTTATTACATCATGATCTAAAAAGTATGAATTTATTATTTCTGTCTTTCTGCATTTGTTTGTAAGGTTTTTATGCCCTAGTACATGGTCAATTTTTGTATTGGTATTGTATAGTATAGAGAAAAATGTATATTCTATTCTATCCCCATTCAGTTTTCTCCAGTTCTATCTTATCTAAGTTTTCTAAGATTTCATTCACCTTCTTAACTTCTTTCTTTTTTATTTTGCAATCAGATTTATCAGGTTCTAAGAGAGGGAAGTTGAGGTCCCTTACTATTTTGCTTTTGCTGTCTTTGTTTCCTTGTAATTCAATCAACTTCTTCTTTACGAATTTGGATCCTATACCACCAAATTTAATAATGATATAACTTCACTGCCTATGGTGTCTTTTAAGATGATGCAATTTCCTTCCTTATCCCTTTTAATGAGATATATTTTTGATTTTGCTTTGTCTGAGATCAGGATTGCCATCCCAGATTTTTTTTATTTCCTCTGAAGCCTGATATATTTTGCTCCAGCATGTTACCTTTACCCTGCTTCAAATGTATTTCTTATAAATAATATATTGTAGGATTCTGACTTTTAATCTGTCCTGCTACTCACTTCTGTTTTATGGGAACATTAATTCCATTCACATTTACAGTTAAGATTACTTAATCTTTATTTTCCTCTATGTTATCTTTCCCTATTTGTACTTTTCTCTTTCCTTTTCTTTTCTTTTATTCCTACCCATTAATGTTTGTTCCCTTTCTGCTTCAACTTTTTAAATTTCAGCTTTTTTTAACTTTCACTTATACCTTTACCTTACCTTTTATTAGTCCATTCTTCCCTTTCCTTTCCCTTTCCTTCCCTACTCTATCTAGGGAAGAATATATTTTTAAACCCAATTGGGAATGTATAACCCTAACCCTAACCCTCTGTACCAAATTTATTTACTCAGTGTTCACACCCTCCCTTCTTTCCCTCTACTGTAATAAATCTTTATGTCTCTCTTACCTTTTCCTTCTTTTTATGTTTTTGATGTTTTTAACCCTGTCTTGTATTTAATCCCCTTTACAAAATATACTCCTTTTATCTGATCTGCTAGAAGTACTATTAATCAAAATACTGTCAAAGTACAATCAAAGATTGATTGTTTGATTGTTAAACAGCATTGCCTTATGGTCATTAAATTCCCTCTCCTCTTCTGTCTCATTAGAAATATACTTCTTGGAGGCAGCTAGGTAGCACAATGGATAAACACCAGCCCTGGAGTCTGGAGGAACTGAGTTAAAATCCAGCCTCAGATACTTAATAATTAGCTGTGTGACCTTGGGAAAGTCACTTAACCCCATTGTCTTGCCAAAAAAAAAGACTTCTCAAGATTCATGAATCACATCTAATTCTAATCACTTTATACCTTATCCCCTTTTTCAAGTACCCACTATATAACACATAATCCTCAATGAACCAAAGCATCAGGCAAAGCCAAATGAACCATTTACTCTCCCCCTGCCCCCCAGAAACATACTTTTTCCATTTGTAGTCTGAGCTTCAAGCAAATTCCATTTCTTCATGATGTTTTCATATCAGGTCCCTCTGAGTATACCCTCTCCCTATATTTCTATAGTGCTTCAACAGCCCCACAGCTGTAGGTATCCCCATGATATTAAAACCCTCCTTAACTAAAGTATGTATTAAGATAAGATCTCTTCCTAATCTCTTTATAACTAGCCTTTCTAAGTAGGTTCCCACCCTCTGCCCCTCTTGTACTGTAAGCCTCTAGGTATCTAGTAATGTCTAGTCACTTCTGATTTAATTATGTATATTGCCTCTATATAATCTTAAGTGCCAGGACACTCTGAAGGTCTCTCTCTCTTTTAGAACTTTAGAATTTATTGTAAAGCCCTGGAAACACTAGCACAGGACCACCCACCACAGGGTACAGAGAAAGTGCTGAGCTCTATGCACTGGGCAGAATTAAATTAGCTCAAAGGAAACATGAGATATATAAATTTATAGTAAATACCTCAGGTGTTCACCTGGACAATTTGTGTCTAACTTGTGGTAAAGCATTCTGAGCTCATATTGGATCTGATCACCTTATAGTCAGACACACTGTAATTTGTTTGTTTCTTTCCTTTTTTGCTTTTTTTTTTTTTTTGGTAAGGCAGTGGGGTTAAATGACTTGCCCAAGGTCACACAGTTAGGTAATTATTAAGTGTCTGAGGCCAGATTTGAACTCAATTCTTCCTGACTCCAGGGCTGGTGCTTTATCCACTATGCCACCTAGCTGCTCCTGTAATTTGTTTCAAACATAGTGACATCATTTTGGTCTTCTTCCATAATGATGGACAGGAGCCAACCATACCCATATCTTCTAAGTACAATCTCTTCAACTATATTCAAACCTTTAACTATCCTAAGAGCAATACAATTCTCAAGAGTTAGAAGTGCTATCTTTCCTTGTAGGGTTGTATGCAATTTAATGTTTTAAACTAACCCTTTTTTCCGCCTTCCTGTTTATCTTTTTAATGTATCTCTTGAGTCTTCTTTTCAAAGGCTGAATTCTCTGTCCATTTCTTGTTTTTTTAGCAGGAAATTTTGGAAGTCCTCTTTGAACATGTATCTTTTCCTCTGACAAAATATGCTGAGTTTTGCAGGGTAGTAAATTCTTGTAATCCAAGGTCCTTAGCCCTCCAAAATATCATATTTCCAGTCCTCCAATCCTTTTGATATTGAAGCTGATAAGTCTTCTGTAATTCTGATTGTATTTTCTTTATATTTAAAATTGTTTATTATTGGTTGCTTGCAGTATTTTCTCCTTTATTTGAGAATTCTGGAATTTGGCTGTGATAGTTCTTGGAGTTTTTATCCTGGGGTCTCTTTCTGGAGGTGTTTTGTGTATTTTTTCAGGGACTATTTTGTCTTCTTATTTTAGTGTATTTGGATATTTTTCCCCCTTATATTTCCTGAAAAACATTTTCCAGGTTCTTTTTTTTTTGATCTAGGGTTTCTGGTAGGTCAGTTATTCATAAATTATCTCTTTCTAATCTATTTTCAAGGTTGTCTGTCTTTTCTAAAAGTTACTTTACATTTTCTTCAGGCTTTTTTCAGTCTTTTGAGTTTGTTTAATGGAATCTTAATGACTCATAGATTCATTAGTTTCTGTTTGTCCAATTCTAATTTTTAGGGTTTTACTTTCTTCTGTTAGATTCTGTATTTCCTTTTCCAATTTGTTAATTTTACTTTTTGTTGACTTATATATCCTTTCCAGTGGATCAATTTGAGTTTTAGATGAGTTATATTCCTTTTCCATGTGGTCATTTTTATTTTTTCAAGGGTTACATGCTTTTAAAGGAATTGATTTCTTTGGTCAATTTTTTCATAATTTTCCTGCATGGCTCTCATTTCTTTTGACAAGTTTTCTTCTTTGTCTCGTCTTTGATTTTTTAAATTCTTTTTAAAACTCTTCTATGAGGTTTTGGATTTGAGTCCAATCCATAGGCTCCTTTGAGATTTCCCATGTAGGTAATCTGTCACTTTCTTCTTCTGAGATGACATTTTTATCATCTATTTCTTCATAGTAACTTTCTACAGAGCTCTTTCAGCAATTAATTAATTAATTAATTAATCTGTTTAGCTATTCATCTATTTATTTATTTGCTTGTTTGCTTGTTTATTTATTTATTTATTTGCTCATTTTGATTGTTTGAGCTCTGCTTCTGGGTTATAGGGAGTATAAACCCAAGCTTTTTGTGCTGGGATTGAGCTCCGATCCCTGGTTTATCATTAGCTGAGATGTTGCCTGTGAAGCCCAGGTGTTGCTTTTGCAGAGCTTTGTTTCCTCTTTATGTCCAGCCTCTGAAGTGGTTTGTTCCCAACCCAGTCCTGTCTTTTGCCCCAGTGTTCCCAGGGTTCAGACTTTGTGTGGGGTGAGACACTCCTAGGTGGGACCCTCCCTGCTGACTTGCTGTCTGGCTGCTGGGATCTGGATTGCACTGTGACTAAAAACCTCCTGTTGGTTTTCCTACTCTCTTGGCTAGCTTCACTTTTTTTCCCTTTTTTCCCCAAGAGACAGATATTCACTGAAGATCCTCCACCATGTTTACAATTGAGAACCTGTTTTGATTTTTTTCTTTTTTTTGGTGGAATCTGTGACTTCATTGTCTGTGTAGAGGCTTCCTTTAGCATTGTGAAGGGAAAAACTCTGGGACCAAGCTAGTTTCACACAACCATGTTGACTCTTTCTTTCTTTCTTTCTTTCTTTCTTTCTTTCTTTCTTTCTTTCTTTCTTTCTTTCTTTCTTTCTTTCTTTCTTTCTTTCTTTCTTTCTCTCTTTCTCTCTTTCTCTCTTTCTTTCTCTCTTTCTCTCTTTCTGTCTTTCTCTCTTTCTCTCTCTCTTTCTCTCTTTCTCTCTTTCTCTCTTTTTTCTTTTCTTTTTTTTTAAAGGTTTTTGCAAGGCAAATGGGGTTAAGTGGCTTGCCCAAGGCCGCACAGCTAGGTAATTTTTAAGTGTCTGAGACCGGATTTGAACCCAGGTACTCTTTACTCTAAGGCTGATGCTTTATCCACTTCGCCACCTAGCTGCCCCGACTCTTTCTTTTTCATGTATCTTCAAACTTTACCCTTCTTCTGGCTGCTTTCTTACTGCCTAAAAACATTTTTTTTTATCTCCCCACCTTCAAAAAATTGTCACTTAGTCATTCTATCCTCACCAGCTATCATCTCACATCTCTTCTTCATTTTGTGGATAAACAGGTAGAGATAGACATTGACAATGGGCACCTTCACTTCATCATCTCTCATTCTCTTCTTAACTTTTTTTTAAAATTTGACTTCTGACTTCATTATTCAACTAAAATTGCTCTTTCTAAATTTACTAAAGATTTCATAATAGCCAAATCAAATGGCCTTTTTCTCAATCCTATCCTTCAGGAATTCTCTTCAGCCTTTGACACTGCTGTTCATCCTTGTTATGATTCATTCTTTTCTCTTTAGGTTTTTGAGGCACTACCTTCTCCTAGAATTCTGACCATTTCTCAGTATTTTAGTTGATGGTTTTATCTGTTCCCATGGATTCATTTATCATTTCAATGCTACTAATTTAGCCTTCACCTCTCATTTGACTTCCAATCTTGCACGTCTAATTATTTATTGGACATCTTGAACTGGATATCCTTAGACATCTCAAACCGACTAAATTAAAACTACTCATTGCATGTGCCCCACCCCCCCACTCCAAACCTACTTTTCTTCCTAATTTCCCTTTTATTGTTAAGGGCACCATCATCATTTTTATCTTGTAGACTCAAAGTCTAGCTGTCATCCTGAATTCCTTACTCTTACTCCCCATATCCATATCCAGTCTATTTCCAAGACTTTTTTTTTTTGACCTTTATGACATCTCGCAGATATGTTCTTTCTTTCCTCTTACACTGCTACCATCTTGATGGAGGCTCTCACTTGCTGGTTGGTCTGTCTACCACATATTTCTCCACTCCAGTCCATCCTCAACTGTCAAAATGATCTTCCAAAAGCACAGTTTTGACCAGGATAGTTCGCCTTCTCCCCCTGTTCCCCCCCCTTTCCCCTCCTTGATAAAGTCTAGTAACCATCTATCAACTTCAGGATCAAATATAAAATCATGTTTTTGGTATTTAAAGTTCATTATTACTGCTTCCCTTCTCTCTACCATAACCCCTACTTTTCCCATTTTTTTTTTATACTTTATACATAATCTGTGACCCATTGACACTGACCTTCTTGATCTCCTGACTTTGGACTGTTTTCTTTGGCTATTCTTCCTGCTTGAAATTCTCTCCCTTGTTTCTGCCACCTGGTTTCCTTTGCTTCCTTCAAGTCTCAGCCAAAATCCTACTTTTAACAGGAAACCTTTCCCAATTTCCTTTAATTCTCTGTGCTATTTCCAATATATCTTGTGTATAGCTTGTAACTAACTTGTTAGTCATTAAAGTTAGTGTTTTAGAGTAGAAAAAGTACTGATGCTATAACCAGAATCTGTTAGTTCAGATCTTGTCTCTGATAATTGCTATCTGTTGTGTCCCTGGATAGATCCCTTAACATCCCTGCAGTTTAGTTTATTCAATTTAGGCAGCTAGGACCAGTTTTTCAGCTGCATTGTCACCATTTACCTTGATTTCTATTAAGTAGGACTTCTGCCTTGGGGAAAAATGGCATATCTAGTATCTGTGTAATGGTCAAAGATCTGAAACAAAATCTGTTTCTTAGAAAGTCAGAGCTTTAGGGAATAGACTCCAATATGGAGTGTGCATGTATAGTACTTTGGAGAATGGCAAGCAAATGTTAGAATTTCTATTTCTACTTTTTTTTAAAACAAAAACAAAATAGAAACATTAAGTTTTATTAATGTGAAATATATGAATAGCATTGGCATCTCATTTATCAGATGGTGACATGAGTACATGAGGTATCCTGAGGGAGAAATAATTCTATAATACTAAGGGCTGACAGTGGCACCCTGACTCATTTTGTTTGCTCTCAGCATATTGTAGTGCATGGCTTAATGGATTTACAGTTTTTATTACCTAGTTTTCACTGACCTAGAACACACAAAATAGGCAAGTAATTTTAAAAAGATTCCCTCAAAGAAACTGGATTGAAGACAATATTAATAATGCAAACACAAACAACAGAAATTGGCAGATGGAACATAGTTCTTTGTCAGCACCTTGCCAGTCTAATTAGATATGACAGGTTGACCAAAAGATGGAAATTATCAAAATCATATGTACATCCACTGCCATTTTACAATGAACCTTTCCTTGAGTGTTTATTTTATCTTGAAAATTAGCTAATAAATGATTGAATGAAACTACTACAATTAGTAAGGCACTTAAAATATCTTTTGTTTTGATAGTTATATATATATATATATATATATATATATATAATTTCTTTTAAAAAAGTGTCATCTGTATATTTAGAAAAACTTGGAGGCAGAATTTTCTTACTTTTTTAATGAATTTTTATTGAAATTTTTGTTTTCTCTTTCCTATTCACAACTTTCCAGAGAGCTGTTTCACGTAATAAAGGAAGAAGGAAGAAAGAAAAGGAAAAAAAAGACAAAATCAAACTACACATAAAAAAGACAATAACATACTTAGTATACCCTATGTAAATCACTTAATTTGTTTGCCTTTGTTTTTTCAACTGAAAAATAGGGATATGAACATCTCCCACATCAGAGTAATTTTGTGAAAATTAAATGAGATAATAAAGCTCTTGGCACAGTGCTTACTGTGTAAGTTCTATATAAATGCTTATTCTCTTCTTCTCCCTTTTGCAAAGGAGAGGTGTGGGGTAAGAGGGAGCTGGAGATGGTAAATATCTTCTTATCTCTCTAATTGGGTGCCAAACTTGATCATTATAATTTCACAGAATCCAGTTTTGTATGCTTTCTACATGCTGTTTTAATTTGATTTGTTGTAGTCATTGTATGTTATTTTCTTGGTTTACTTATTTCTTTTTGCTTTAATTTATATAGTCAATTCTGCTATGACATTCTGTATGCTTCCTAAAAATAACTGCAAAAGTGTGCATTAAAAACAATGATAAAATGGACTTAATTCTCAAAAATTTCATCTGGAATAAAAAAAAGCCATAGGTACTTAGTAAAAACAGTAACACAGTTTTATGCTTGTTTAATAGTTAAAAAATACTTAAATACTATGACAAATTGTGATGGGATCTGTAACCTCAGGCTGCTGCTTCATCTTCAGACTGTGGGGGGATCTCAGTGATGGTAGAAGG
Source organism: Macrotis lagotis (assembly GCF_037893015.1). Taxonomy (NCBI): domain Eukaryota; kingdom Metazoa; phylum Chordata; class Mammalia; order Peramelemorphia; family Peramelidae; genus Macrotis; species Macrotis lagotis. The sequence continues at coordinate 220,394,815 of NC_133666.1, forward strand.
TGTGGGAAGGGAGTACTGTGACACAGTTTTCTTCAGCCTACAGATCCTACTGCACCAGAAGATTTAAAATAAACATGGCACTTGATTTTGGAAAATACTTGGAGTTTGCTTGTGGAAGTGAGTGTCATAAAGGTTGCAGCTTGCGAATTAATTACTTTAAGTGATACAGTTTTCTGTGTTCTTTAGAGATTTTCTCATAGAACAAATCTCATATAAGTAAATACAAAATTTGAGTTAAGCTCAATTCATTCCCTAATATATCAATCAAGTTGGAACAAATTTGAATTTTCCAAACAAACTATAGCAGAACTATGTCTTTCATACTTCCCTGTTTTCATCATGTTTATTGTTTCATATTCCATTAAAATTCATTTAACACAAATTTAAGTCATTCCCACAATCAATGGACTCTTCTACTTTGTTTCCAGTTCTTTGCTAGTACAAAAAGTGCTGCTGAAATTATTTTGGAACCTTTCTTTTTTGTCATTATCTTTGGACATATATATGTATATGTGTATATATATATATATATATATAGATAGATAGATAGATAGATAGATAGATAGATAGATAGATAGATATACCTAGCAATGGATTTATGGATAAAAGGATATGGAGATTCTAGAACTTTCTTTGCATAAATACAAATTTCTTTGTAGAGTTGTTAAACCTTCTTGTAACTTGACTGACAGTGTATTGATATGCCCATCTTTTCATAGTCCCTTCAAAACTTTTTCAGTCTTTTGTTACCTTTGATAATTTACTGATTATGAGGTGAATTGTCAGGTTTTTTTTTATTTGAATATCTCTATGAGTGATTTTGGAACATTCTGCTATGTGATATTAATAATTTGCAGCTACTGACACAGCCATTGAGAAAATGTTGTTAAGCATACAGCTGATGTTCACTCTGTGACACTAATCCAACTTTGCCCCTAAATTGCCTCACTTGGTTTTCTTCACTTACCTTCCAAGTAGAAAATTCAGAGTTATGAATAAGCCCAATACGAGCCTGCCAGCTCCCTGTCTTTGTCTTACCTTCTGGTCTGTGCTCTCCTCAGGCTCACCTAATAACTTTACTGATTGTAGTAATACCATGTCTTGAAAATATTTTCATCACCAGTCAGGTCTCTCCAGCTAGTCTCTTTTCATGGTAGATGCTAAATATTTGTTGAATAATTCAAGAAAAAAGTTACTGTCTCATTTTGATGACCACATTTTCTTACATTTCTATCAGCATACCTGATTTAAAGGATGCCAGTTTTCCCATTTTTAACTGAACAAATATTTGTTAAATATCTAACTCTTGGCAATCAGGCAATCATAAAGAATGGAATAATCTTTATTTACAAGGAGAATGCATTCTTCTAGGAAAGATAAAAAATTCATATATAAATATAGACAGCATAAACATATGAAGAAGATAAATAGACATAAAGAGAAAGTTGTTGAATACTAAGGAGTTTGGGAGGGAGGGCACTAGCACATTGGAGAAAAATTCAGTCAAGACTCTATCTAGAAGGTGATGCTCGAACTAGCACTTGAAAGAAGGGACTGATTCCATGAGGTGGTGATGAGAATGGAGTGCTTCTGTAGTCTGGGGATGGCAAATACAAAGGCATGGAGACTAGAGTTGGAATACTCTACGTGAGAAATTAAGAGGCTTGTTTGGCTAGACTACAGATTGTGGGAAGGAAAGTCATATATAAAATGAGAAAGATAAGTTGGGAACAGGATGGGAAGGATTATAAAAGAGAAAGAGAGGAGTATATTTCACCTTCTTAGAAGCAATAGAGAGCCACTGGAATTGAGTAGGGATGGACATAGTCATATCTGTATGTAAAGAAAATCACTTTGGTAGCAGTGTGGAAAATTACAGAGAGAGAGAGAGAGAGAGAGAGAGATACAGTGAGAGACAGTGAGAGACAGTGAGAGAGAGACAGAGACAGACAGAGAAACAGAGAAAGACAGAGACAGAGAGAGACAGAGACACACACTTGAGATTGGGAGACCAGTTAGGAGGGTGTTGTAATAATCTTGGACAGAAATGGTGAGGTGTCTTTTGACAGAAGTCTAAACAAAACAACAGTTTAATGGCAGATTGTCTCATATTTTATTAGGGTTTAGGTTGCCATTTAGTGTGACCTCTTCCATACACATAAAGCATATACTGCTTTTCTTCTGCTAGATCTGAATATTTGCTTTCCCTTTTTAATGTAAGATTTTATTGAGATGCTTAAATAGATATTTTGAGATTTGCTTTTGAAAGGCACTATCATTTTTATGTAAACACAAAATGAATTACGTGACTTTAGTTTATACTGAACTAGAATGTGGTGCTCTAAACAAAAGAATACTAGTTACATTTTTAGATAGTTTCCTTTTATAGAGAAACAAATACTTTTGTAAATATGCATATGTGTTTTGTTCTGTATACATATTACTTGAAAAAACACAGAACTATAACTTTTCCTTAAATTTAGTTATGTTCTACATTTTTGGCTATTTTTTTTTGTTGAGAATTCCAAAGTAGAAGCATCTACTTTCAGTATATATATCTTTTGAGTATGAGTACTGAGACATAACAGATTTCTGATAGATACATCTGAAAAACTGGACATTTAGAGTTGATCATCAAACTAATAAGGAAGACAATATAAACTCAGCAAGTAACTGTGAATTTTTCACAACTGTCTCCATTATACCAGCCTGAATTATTATTAAATGGACAATTTATAATGAGTCTAGAATTCTCACCAGAGAGACATTTAAGTTTCTGTGCTCTTGCATATATTTTACTTATTCAACTTGACTAGGATCTTAAGACTGAATAAACTGTTAATCTGTCTAAACAAAGAGAATTAGGAATTGGGTGTGCTCATGTGTCTTTTTCTAGAATAATAGATTGAAATATATTTGCTACATGTATATGTATATACATATATATATAGATAGATAGATATATAGATATATTTTTCATTCTTGGACATAGAACAATGATATAGTTTAAAGAAATTGTGAATTATTGAGCTTCAATATATTGTAGGTACTCTTTACATTTCCTTCAAATAACTGCATCAAAAACTATAGGCCAGGAGTCTAACGTATCATTTTATTAATTGTTGTATGTGTACATGAAATAGAGTTAAAATAATAGGATACCAAAATGACTTGACTTATAAAGCAGTTATTAGTATATTTACATAGAAAATGCTGTTTTCCTGAGAACTTTTTTTATGTAAATAATTTTATTATATATTCATTTTAGATTTTAGTCATTAACTTAGATAAATTACCATTATGTCTTGTCTTTACATGAAGAAAGAGAAGGGAATAGTCATTTATTTAATTTCTACTATGTGTAAGGCATTGTGCTAAATACTTTACACATATTTTATTTGATCTTCTCTGCAACTCTATGAGGTCAGTGTTGTACTTATTCTCATTTTAAAGTTGAGGAAGTTGAGTCAAAGAGAGGTTAAATGCCTTGCCCAGAGTCACACAGCTAGAGAGTGTCTGAGGTCAGATTTGAATCTGCATCTTCCATACTCCAATCCTAGCTTACTATTCATCTCCCATGTATTTGCCCCCTACCCTGTTGTGTGTGTGTGTGTGTGTGTGTGTGTGTTTAATCTGCAGATTCATTTTAAGAATGGATTTGTAGGGGTGGCTAGGTGGCACAGTGGATAGAGCACTGGCCTTGGAGTCAGGAGTACCTGAGTTCAAATCCGGCCTCAGACACTTAATAATTACCCAGCCATGTGGCCTTGGGCAGCCACTTAACCCCATTGCCTTGAAAAATCTAAAAAAAAAAAAAAAAGAATGGATTTGTAAAACAAAACAGCCACTTCACAAATTATATTGAAATGTAATATTCTAACAAATGTTCTAAGGAGTAAGGGAAAAAATGACATGTTCCAAAATGCATATCTCCTTTTGATTCCATTATAGAAAAATACATTAAACATTTTGATATATCATTCTTTGGTTTGAGAATTATATCTGTAATTTAACAGAAATAGAAATAGCAGTACATAATAGATATGTAAATTGCATTAATTCTGTTGTAATCTAATATCTGCATCATCCTGGAGACCTTGCAAGTTATTCTTTTCATAGATAAGTTAAGATGTTCTTCTCATTAGATAAGCTATAGTTTTCTTGTACTTGGCTATCTTGAGGATTCCAACTACCAGTGCCTCAAAGAGACTGACATTTGTTTCTTACCTTGGAAGACAAGCTTCACAAGTAGCTTTCCATCATCTTTTGTTTCCCCTTCTTTTTATTTCTTGAACTAAGACAATGTTCATTCCTTGTGACCTTTCAGTTCTAAGTTACTCATTCTGTTCTCCCCCTCTTCCCTTCTTTTCATGAAAAAAGAATTGTGATGACTTCATAGTAGTAATAGGAACAGGAAGAAAATAAAGAACTGAGTTCTATTGGGGAAAGCTATTTGGTAAATAAGTCAAAGCAAGAATTAGAGATGACATTAAAAGTAAGTTTGAGAATTTGTAATACAATCAAGTCTGTTTACGTGATGAGAAAATAATCAGGAACAAACTAATCGGTGTTTTTTTCTTGGAGGTGGAATTGAATATATATATTCAGTGAAGCATTTGCTTAACTATGTTTCAGACTGGTATATTCCAAACCAACATAAAACATTTCCAGCTAAAACTATTAATCAGTACCTAGACTGAAGAGCAAAAATGTACTGCTCCTCAGGGCTATAGTTTTTGACTTGGTGAATAGTTTAATTGACAGATAGCTTCTTTTAGTGGGCCATTTTTAATGAGTTAGGTTGCTCCCTACTGTCAATAGACCATATGTAAATCACATATAGAGCAACAGACTGAAGACAAAAGTCCTCAACCTGCTGGAGTGGGTGTCCACTCCTCCACACAAAGAATTTTAAGAGTTGATGTTAAAAATAAAGAGTTTTATGTCAGTTACAAATAAACTCAATTTGCATAAAATTTGGAAGAGAAAATTTTGAAGAACCAAATTAATTTGTTAGGCATTACACCATCCCTTACAGTTAAAACTTTTCTGGCCTTTTTTGCCATTATTTTACTTTTATCACACAGACTATTTCTGCTTTAAAAAAGTCATTGAAACATTTGATATATTAAAAAGGAACATCTTTGATACCATGAAAGTAGTATTGATTTTGAAATTGGATGACTAGACTGTGAGTTCCAGCTCTGACATTTGCTATCTGACTTGCCTTTGAACAAGTCATTTTTTCATCCTTGTCTTCTGTCTCTATAAGACTGGGAAATCTTTTTTAAAAAATATTTATTTTTTTGCAAATCAATAGGGTTAAGAGACTTGCCCAAGGTCACACAACTAGGTAATTAAGTGTCTGATGTTGGATTTGAACTCAGGTGCTTCTGACTCCAGGATCGATACTCTATCCACTGCATCACCTAGCTGCCCTAGACTGGGAAATAATTTCAAGAAATACCTCTTACTGTTTACTATTTGGTGCTTAATAATTATGAAGAGAATTGTCCTCAGTACTAGAGAAGTTATAATGTTTAGCTTGTTTGCTTCCTGATCTCCTGTTACTTATTCTAGTAACAAGAAATGGTACAAGTACAAATAATTAGTTTCTAAATCAATTAATGATAAAATAATATGGAAAAACTCCAGAGTACTGTTTGAGGCCCAAAGAAGCGATTTGCTCTGCAACTTCCATACCTCCAATCCTAGCTTACTATTATCATCATCGTAATTGCCCCTACCTGTTGTGATGTGTGTGTGTGTGTGTGAGTGTTTAATCTGCAGACTTCCATTTAAAGAATGGATTTGTAGGGGTGGCTAGGTGGCACAGTGGAACGAGCATGGCTTGGAGTCAGGAGTACCTGAGTTCAAATCGGCCTCAGACACTTAATAATTACCAGCCATGTGGCTTGGGCAGCACTTAACCCCATTGCTTGAAAAATCTAAAAAAAAAACAAAGAATGGATCTTGTAAAACACACCCTTCACCAACTTATATTGACATGTACATATTCTAACACAATGTTCTAAGGAGTAAGGGCAAAAACTGACATGTAACAAGCAATGCCATATCTCCTAATTGCATCCCTCTATAGAAAAAATACATTAACCATTTTGATATATCATTTTGGTTTGAGAATATATCTGTAATTTAACAGAAATAGCAATAGCAGTACTAATAGATATGTAAATTGCATTAATTCTGTTGTAATCTAATATCCTGCATCATCTGGAGACTTGCAAGTTATATCATTTCATAGATAAGTTAAGATGATCTTTCATCTAGATAAGCTATAGTTTTTCTTGTACTTGGCTATCTTGCGGATTCAACTACAGTGCCTCAAAGAGACTGACATTTGTTTCTTACTTGGAAGACAAGTTCACAAGTAGCTATCCATCATCTTTATGTTTCCCTTCTTTTTATTTCTTGAACTAAGCCAATGTTCATTCCTTGTGACCTTTAGTTCTAAGTTATCATTCTGTTCTCCCTCTTCATTTATCATGAAACAAGAATTGTGATGACTTCATAGTAGTAATAGGAACAGGAACGAAAATAAAGAACTGAGTTCTATTGGGGAACGCTATTTGGTAAATAAGTCAAAGCAAGATTAGAGCTGACATTAAAAGTAAGTTTGAGACTTTGTAATACAACTCAAGTCTGTTTAGTGATGAGAAAATAATCAGGAACAAATAATCGGTGTTTTTTTTCTTGGAGGTGGAATTGAATATATATATTCAGTGAAGCATTTGCTTAACTATGTTTTCAGACTGGTATATTCCAAACCAACATAAAACATTTCCAGCTAAACACTATTAATCAGTACTAGACTGAAGAGCAAAATGTACTGCTCCTCAGGGCTATAGTTTTTGACTTGGTGAATAGTTTTAATTGACAGATAGCTTCTTTTAGTGGCCATTTTTACTGAGTTAGGTTGTCCCTACTGTCAATAGACCTATTGTAAATCACATATAGAGCAACAGACTGAAGACAAAGTCCTAACTGCTGGAGAGGGTGTCCACTCCTCCCACACAAAGAATTTTAAGAGTTGATGTTAAAACTAAAGAGTTTTATGTCAGTTACAAATAAACTCAATTTGCATAAAATTTGGAAGAGAAAATTTTGAAGAACCAAATTAATTTGTTAGGCATTACACATCCTTACAGTTACAACTTTTCTGGCCTTTTTTGCCATTATTTTATTTTATCACACAGACTACTTTCTGCTTTAAAAAAGTCATTGAAACATTTGATATATACAAAAGGAACATCTTTGATACCATGAAAGTAGTATTGATTTTGAAATTGGATGACTAGACTGTGAGTTCCAGCTCTGACATTTGCTATCTGACTTGCTTTGAAAAGTCATTTTTTCATCCTTGTCTTCTGTCTCTATAAGACTGGGAATCTTTTTTAAACAATATTTATTTTTTTGCAAATCAATAGGGTTAAGAGACTTGCCCAAGGCCACACACTAGGTAATTAAGTGTCTGATGTTGGATTATGAACTCAGGTGCTCTGATCCAGGATCGATACTCTATCCACTGCTCACTAGCTGCCCTAGACTGGGAAATAATTTCAAGAAATACCTCTTACTGTTTACTATTTGGTGCTTACTAATTATGAAGAGCAATTGTCTCAGTACTAGAGAAGTTATAATGTTAGCTTGTTTGCTTCCTGATCTCGTTATTATTCTAGTAACAAGAAATGGTACAAGTACAAATAATTAGTTTCTAAATCAATTACTGATAAAATAATATGGAAAAACTCCAGAGTACTGTTTGAGGCCCAAAGAAGGAAAATTCTTTAGTAAATGACAGGCTTTGGAAAGGCTTCATGAAGAAGAGTTGGACTTTAAAGGGTAGGTGGGATTTCAGAAAGGAGAGTTCATTGTAGGCTATGGAACTACACAGAGGATGATGAATTTGGTTGAAGTGGTGTCAAATATAATAATGTTTATGTCCTTCATTTTTTTTAGGGTTTTGTTTTTTTTTTTTGCAAGGCAATGAGGTTAAGTGGCTTGCCCAAGGCCACACAGCTAGGTGATTATTAAGTATCTGAGGCTGCATTTGAACTCAGGTACTCCTGACTCCAGGGCTGGCGCTCTATCTACTACGGCACCTAGCCCCCCTGCCCCCCCCCCCCCCACTGTGCTACCTAGCCTCCCCGTCCATCAGTTTTGAAGAAGACCATGACATCAGGAAGGTGATGCAACTCATTGTGTCTTACCCATTTTCCAGTTTTCCAGGCTCATCATTTTAGGTTGTCATTAATTCCTCTTTCTCCCTTACCCTACATATCCAGTTTTCAGACTTTATTTCCATCCCCACTGCATCTTCCTTAGCTGACTTTTCTTGTATAGATTATTGCAATAGCCTCCTATTTGGTTCCCTTACTTCTTCCCATTTTGGTTATTTTGCATACTTAAACCACGTACAATGTGAATTGGATTTGATTGAAGGTGATGCTATGTTAAGTCACCAATATCACTTTCTCCTCCAGGGACATCTGGGTCCAGGGACCAGATATGAATGGCAAGTGTGTGAGGTCAGATTCGAACTCCCATCTAACTGAATCTGAGGCCAGTGCTCTGTGCACTGCTATATGCTCCTGTCTTTCTGAATCCGAGGCCAGTGCTCTATGCACCTAGCTGCCTTTTGTCAAATTTAGGTCTTTGAAAATCAAGCTAAGGAATTTGAATTTCCTTGATGAGTAGAAGGGAGTTGAATTATTGAAAGATTTTAAGCAAGAATGATATGACCAGATCTACCCATAGGGAAGACGATTTTCTTTCTTTCTTTCTTTCTTTCTTTTTTTAATTTTTTAATTTTGAGTTTTATAAATTTCCCCCTAATCTGCCTCCCCCCCCGCTCCCACATAGAGAAGGTAATTTGTTAGTCTTCACACTGTTTCCATGGTATACACTGATCTAAGTTGAATGTGATGAGAGAGAAATTATATCCTTAAGGAAGAAAAATAAAGTATAAGATATAGCAAAATCACATAGTAAGATAACAGTGTCCCCCCCCCCCCAAATTAAAGGTCATAGTGTTTGGTCTTTTTTTTCAAACTCCACGATTCTTTCCCTGGATACAGATGGTATTCTCCATCACAGATAGCCCAAAATTGTCCCGGATTGTTGCACTAATGGAATGAGCAAGTCCATCAAGGTTGGTCATTGCCCCCATGTTGCTGTTAGGGTATACAGTGTTTTTGTGGTTCTGCTCATCTCACTCAGCATCAGTTCATACAAATCCTTCCATGCTTCCCTGAATTCCCGTCTCTCCTGGTTTCTAATAGAATAATAGTGTTCCATGACATACATATACCACAGTTTGTTAAGCCATTCCCCAACTGAAGGACATTTACTTAATTTCCAATTCTTTGCCACCACAAACAGGGATGCTATGAATATTTTTGTACAAGTGATGTTTTTACCCTTTTTTATCATCTCTTCAGGGTATAGACTCAGTAGTGGTATTGCTGGATCAAAGGGTATGCACATTTTTGTTGCCCTTTGGACGTAGTTCCAAATTTCTCTCCAGAAAGGCTGGATGAGTTCACAGCTCTACCAACAATGTATTATTATCTCAGATTTCCCACATCCCTTCCAACATTGATCATTGTTCTTTCTGGTCATATTGGCCAGTCTGAGAGGTGTGAGGTGGTGTCTCGGATATGCTTTAATTTGCAGGAAAGATAATTTTCTAATAATAGTGTGAATGATACATTGGAGGAATGAGGAGGGAGAGGGAACTACAGTAGTTCAGGCAGATAGTAGTGAGCATTTGTAGTTGGGTGATAACCTTAATGCTGGGATAAATGTAATAAAGGTGGCAGATGTGTGAAAAGTTAAGCATTAATAAAACTTGATAAAAAGGGAGATGTGAGAAGAGTGAAGAGAATCAAAAATTGGCTTTTGTAAATTGTATAAATGAAATTAACTGAGAGAAACAAGGAATTTTGAAGGAGGGATGAATTTTGGAATGATATGATCATAGATTAGATCTGGAAGGACCTTGAAGTCATCTAGTCCAATTCCTGTATGTTTCAGATGAAGAAACTAACATACCCAAGAGACTTGGCATAATATGAGTAAGAACTGAGTAGAATGAGAAAGTGTGATACAATCTATAATCATGGCATAATGCCATGTATCCTTTATAAAATCAGTGTGAATATAATTCTCACAATACCTCTTAAACTCATTGTATCTTACCCCTTTTTCCAGTTTTCCAGGCTTATCATTTTAGGCTGTCATTAATTCTTCTTCCTCCCTTATCCCACATATCCAGTCAGTTTTCAGACTTTATTTCCATCTCTACCGCATCTTCCTTAGCTGACTTTTCTCTTGTAGATTATTGCAATAGCCTCCTATTTGGTTTCCTTACTTCTTCCCATTCTGGTTTTTTTGCATACTTAAAATGTAGTTCTGATCATATCACTTCCTTACTAAATCAACTGTAGTGGCTTCCTGTTGTTTTTTGATAAAATATAAAATCCCGCCTTTTTTAGATTTTCAAGTCCTTAACATCATGCCATCTTTATAACCTTACTGCATGTTGCTCTCCTTCCTTAATTGTGTCATTCCACCAAAATGCCCTTCTCATTGTTCAGGACACTACATCTCCTTTATATGCTCCTCTGCCTTCTCTATCTGACATGTTTGGAATGTAATGCTTCCTTGCCTTTATCTCATATAATTCTTCTCCTGTAATGGAACTCAAACACAATTTCCTGTACAAAATTTTTTTGATTGCCTGAATTATTAATGCTCTTTTTCCTAAACTATCTTGTGTTTAACTATTTCATATTTGTTTACATTTATTCACTTTATAATTATGCTGTATATATACACTCAGATATGTGCTTTCTTCTCCCATTAGAGTACAATCTCCTTGAAAATAGAGATTGTTGGCTATTTTTTCAACTTGTTACCTCACAATAAAGTTAACTTCTGTAAGAAATCTTTCCTAATTCTTCTGAATGCTAGTGCTTTCCCTCTATTGATTATCTCCAATTTATCTTATATGTACTTGTTCGTATATATATATAATATATAATATATATATGCATATATATATATATATATATATTTTTTTTTTTTTTTTTGGAGCAGCCTCCACCATTTAATTGTGAGATATACAAGAGCAGGGATTTTTTTTTAACCTTTCTTAAGGGGTAATAAGGTATAAGAAGACTAAAAAATAGGAGGAAGCCAGATTAAGAAGGGTAATTTTAAATTCTTAACTTTAAAATATTTATGTGGCTAACAAGTCATGCATTAATGAAAATAATCACTACTCAAAATCTGTTACTTTGTGAGGGAGGGGGAGAAAAGAATGAAGGAAAAAAAAAACCTTAAAAGCTTTATTCAGTTATTCAGTGAAAAGAAAAAGGATAGAGTTTTTTAGCCTGATAGTATTTTATTTTTTTAATTATATATATAAATTTAATTTTCAACATTTATTTTTATAAGATTTTGATTTCCAGATTTTCTCTCTCCTTTCTTCCCTCCACAAGACACTAAGCCATCTCTATAGATTATACATGTACAATCATGTTAAATTTATTTTTCCACATTAGTAAAGTTGTGAAAGAAAAATCAGAACAGAAGGGAAAACATCACAAGAAAGAAATAAAACAAAACAAAAGTGAAAATAGTATACTTTGATCTGCATTTATAGACTACATAGTTCTTTCTCTGGATAGAGATTGCATTTTCTATCATGAGCCTTTTGGAATTATCTTGGATCATTGTAGTGCTGAGAAGAACTAAGTCTATCATGGTGGATAATCATACATTCATGTTGTTAGCTAACTATAATGCTCTCCTGGTTCTGGTCACTTCACTCAGCATCAGTTCAATTTAAGTCTTTACAGGTTTTTCAGAAATCTGCCTGTTTATCATTTCTTATAGCATAATAGTATTTTGTTACATTCATATACCACAACTTATTCAGCCATTCCCCAACTGATAGGCATCCATCCCCTCAATTTCCAATTCTTTGCCACCACAAAAAGATGTTTATATGTGGATCCTCCCCCCCTTTTTTAAAAAATCATCTCTTTGGTTATAGACCTAGTACTGATATTGCTCAATCAAAGGGTATGCATTGTTTTATAACCCTTTGAGCAGAGTTCCAAATTGTTCCATAGAATGGAATGCTCACCAGCAATGCACCATTTTAATTTTGTCACATCTTCTCCAGCATTTATCATAGTCCTTTTCTGTCTCATTAGCTAGTATGAAGGTTGTGAACTAATATCTCAAAATTGTATAATTTGCTTTTCTCTAATCAATAATAATTTAGAGCATTTTTATATGACTATAAAAGACATAAAAGAAATTTAAAAAGTGAACATAGTATACTTTGCTCTGCATTGAGATTCCTCAGTTGTTTTTTTTTGTTGTTATTGTTTTCTGGAGGTGGATATCATTTTTCATAGCAGATTTCTCAGTATTGTCTTTAATCACTGAACTGCTGAGAGTTGCTGCATCCATGACAGTTAAGTTATTTTACAGTGTCGCTCTTATAATATGTACCATGTTCTCCCGGTTCTGCTCACTTCAGTCAGCATCAGTTCATGCAAGTCCTCCCAGGCTTTTCTAAAGTCTGACCATTCATGATTTCTTACAGAACAATAGTACTCCATGACATTAATATACCAAAACTTGTTCAGCCTTCCTCAGTTGTAGCATTCCCTCAATTCCATTTCTTTGCCACTACCAAAAGAGCTACTATAAATATATTTTTTGGGGCAGCTAGGTGGCGTAGTGGATAAAGCACCTGCCCTGGAGTCAGGAGTACCTGGGTTCAAATCCGGTCTCAGACACTTAATAATTACCTAGCTGTGTAGCCTTGGGCAAGCTACTTAACCCAATTTGCCTTGTAAAAACCTAAAAACAAACAAACAAATAAATATATTTTTACTTATGGATCTTTCTCCCCTTTTTAATGATCTCTTTATGATCCAGGTATTGCTGGATCAAAAGGTAGGCATAGTTTTATTGCCTTTTTTATTTCCAAATTCCTTTCCAGAAAGATTGGATCAGTTCAAAATAATGTATTTGGGTCCCAGTTTTTCTGCATCCTCTCCAACATTGATCATTTTCCTTTATTGTCATCTTTAACCAGTCTGATGGCACCTCAGAGTTGTTTAAAGTTACATTTCTCTAATTAATAACGATTTGGAGCATTTTTTCCTATGAATATAGATAGCTTCAATTTCTTTGTCTGAAAACTGCCTGTTCATATCTTTGACCATTTATCAATTGGAGAATATCTTGTTTTTATAAATTTGACTAGTTTTCCATATATTTTAGAAATAAGTCCTTTATCAGAAATGCTGGCTGTAAACATTATTTCCTAGATTTCTGCTTTCCTTCTAATCTTGGGTGCATTGGTTTTATTTCTGCAAATCCTTTTCAATGTAATTTAATCAAAATTACCCATTTTTCATTTCATAATGTTCTTTATCTCTTGTTTGTTCATAAATTCTTCCCTTTTCCATAAATCTGGCAAATAAACTATTCCTAGCTCTTTTATATCTAAATTATATAACAATTTAGAATTTAGGCAAAGTTGTTCTAAAAGTTGATCTTTAAGAGAATTGCATCGAGTGCCATGAGGTTCAGTGATTTTGTTCAGGTTCATAAAACCAGTTTATTTCAGAGAGGAACCTGAATAAAATTTTCCCCTTGCTTCAAGGAGAGTGCGCTCTCTCTCTCTCTCTCTCTCTCTCTCTCTCTCTCTCTCTCTCTCTCTGTCCTACTATTTCATGCTTCCTCTCATTCTAAGAAGAAATCAAAGGAAATTAAAAAAAACTAAAATTATAACACAAAAGTCCTTCACGTTTCAATCAATTAACAAGCAGTCATTAAGCACCTACTGTGTGTTTAAACTTAGGTTGATGGGTTTTTTTTCATTCTGGAAGAAGGCCACAACATCAGGAAGGTGATGCTATGACAGCATGTGAATTGAATTTGAGTTAGAAGGCTAAGTCACCAGCCTCACTTTCTCCTCTAGAGTTATCTAGGCCCAGTGGCCAGATATGAATCAGGATAGACTAGAGATGGATGTGAGGTAATCAGGGTTAAGTGACTTGCCAAGGTCACACAACTGGTAAGTGTCTAAGGCTGGATTTGAACTCAGGTACTCCTGACTTCAGGGGAGATGCTGCATCCACTGCACCTTCTAGCAATAGGTTAACTGGAACTCAAAAGGAAGCAAGAGAAGCCAGGAGACAGAGATGAGGAAGGGGAGAATTTAGAGGATGGGGGATAGTCAGTGAAAATGCCTAGAATTGAAAGATAGGAGATTATCTTCTGCAAGAAACACAACAAGTCCAATGTCACCTGATACTTTGATTTGAATTCTCTATCCATAACATAGAACCATAGCCTGGTTCACAATAGACAATATATGCTTGTTGACTTGACTTGCTATGCTTCTGAACATCTCTTGATTAAAATATAAATGAACTTAGATTGAAGTTCAATAGATTTTACTAGTTGAGTCTAGCTAAATCTTTTAGTGGTTGATTGTTTGATTTACTTTAAATTCACACTTTTTTTTAGAGATATTCATTGGCACAATTTGAAACATTTAAAATACTTCCATTATAGATACCCACAACAATGATTTCTTATTAGGACCAGGTCAAGGTGGACACTAAGGAATTACTACTTGAGATGCATTTTGGGGTGATCAATGAGCATTTCCAATGTCTTTTTCATTTGCAAATAATTTTAACTTCTCTTTGACTAAGTAGTTATTATAGCCCTTCACCATAAAGAACCTGAAACCTAATAAATCCCAGAACTTTGGATTATCTTTTAGAAATTGTTCTTTCTTTTTGGTCTTTTACTCCCTTTGCTACATTTCTAACTATTCTATGATGGGGTGGAGAGAATTGGGCTTTTCTAGAATCTTTTACTCTATCATCTTTCTAGAAGACTTAAATGACTTGTCCATGAACACAAAAATAAGTGATACAGCTAGGTGTTGAACCAGTCCAGTTGTCTTAATACTGCATTGCCTACCTTAAAGAGAAGACATGCTACAATTTTTCTCTGATGAGTTGTTTTGAATGTATGTTTGGGGTGTATGAGGTGCGAGAAAATTAGATAACATTAAATGTTTGTTAATTGAGAAAAACAAAAATTTCATAAGAATTATTTTTTGTATAGAGATAATCCAATCCCTAATGATTAACATAATAAATTTTATAATGGGATCCACAAGTATGTATTTTGTTTGGGTAAATCATTTGGTCCTAAGATTTGTGATTTGCAGGCATTTTTTTAGTTCTTTTGTCCTGTTTTCTGATATGCATTAAAAGCAAAAGGGAGAAAAAGATGCTTCTTGCCAATTAATATGGTTTGGCTGAAAACATTTACTTATTTTGTATTTTTTATTTTGAGATTTTATATATATATATATATACATATATATATATATATAAACACAAATGAACTGTTAGTAAGGAAAAACATGATGTTGATCACAATATGGTATAAATTCAATTATTGTCTGGAATAGCTGTAAAAGTGTAGGAAAAATTAACTAGGAAAGCCAAAGAAAATGAGATTGAAGAGTGTGGCATGTGTTCCTAAAAGAGCTACATTTATGTAGAATAGAAAAGAAAACTCAAGAGGACTTTGATCAAAGTCTGTGGATCCCCTCAAGGTAACAGTATAAATGAAGGAAGGGAATTATTCATATTCTCTGAAGATTGTAGGAAAGCAGCAGTTGCCTGAAGCTAAGGAAAAAAAAAAGTTTAAGCTGTACATTTGGAAAAAGTTCTCAACTTAAATTGAAAGAACAGGTGGACAATAGAATAGACAATGGAAAGCAATCCAAGATATTTCAGTACTTAATTGTAGAACTGGTTATTCGAATGTTTATGAGTCAGGGAGAATATTTTGAGTTTAACAGTCTTTCAGCATTCTTTAATTCAACAAATAATTGCTGATACATACATATATATATATATATGTATACATATATACATATAAATACAAAGTATTGAGAAAGAAAAAACAAGTTAGATTCTCTGTTCTTATAGGCATTATATTCCAAATAGGGAAGAAAATATTATGTCCATAAAATGTAGAAACTTTAATGTACAAAGTATTACAAGAATTCCTGATTTTAACTCAGAATCACAGAAAGTTTTTATGGAGAACATAAAATTTAACCTGAGACTTGAAAGTTGGATAAAATTTCAGCAAGTGGAAGATAGGAAAGAGAATAGTATGAACTAAGGTATAGAGGTAGGAACAGTAGGCACTTTTGGAGGATGGAAAATTAGACTAATTTGACTGGAGTGAGGGTTATGTGAAAGAAGATAATGTGAAATAGTCTTAAGGTAGTACATTGGAGCCATATTAGTGGAGGGTCATGAAGTCCCACCTAAGGAGATCGGGTTCTTGGAATCATTCAATCAGTAGACGTCAATTGCTTACAGTGTGTTAAAAGCTTAATGTAGTCATATAAGATTTGTTTGTTAGAAATACTAATCTTGTAGTTCAAGTTTTAAAGTAGGGAGTGATAGAGGCAGATATATGAAGTAATAGAATATTTTAGTAATATAAATGTTATTTAAGATCTTTGGGTGTTAATGCTGGGAATAAATAGGTATGAATTCTAGGAATTTTTTTTTACAGAATGGTCATATATATGATAAAGGCATCTTATAGGTCATCTAGTTCAACCTTTTTTAATTAGAGCTGAGGAAAACAAGACAAAGGGAAGATAATTGACTTTGTCTGAAGTTATGAAGTTATTCAGTAGAATATATAAATCACAGAGCCATTTCCAAATAGTTGTTGCCAAAAAAATAAAAAAATAAACTTTCCTTAAAAGGAGAATTATAAATCATTAACAGCCATATGAAATATAGCTCCAAATCACTTGAAATAAGAAAAAAGGGAATCAAAATAATAATTCAGATTTCTTATGTCCAGTAAATTGTCTAAGATGGTAAAAAAATGGGAATAGTCATTGTAAAAGGGGTCATGGATGGAAGGATAGATAGGTGGTACACTGATATACTGCTGTTTCTAATTAACAACCATTGTGTAAAGAAATTTTGAATTCTTTTATAGTATTGATCTCATTTCTGGGAATGAACTATGTTTCCTCAAAGATTAAAGTTCCATATAACAGAGTATTTATAGCAATACTTTTTGTAGTAGTAGAGTACTGGAGACAAAGTAGATAGATCCCCATTGATTGGAGAATGACTAAACAGATTGCGGTATGTGAATGTAATAGAATATTACTATGCATTGAGAAACATGAATAATAGCCAGGCATGAGAAGACAGATTTATGCAAAGTCAAGTAAGTAGAACCAGGAAAAATATTCATGATGATAATAGCATAGGTGGAAAGAAAAGCAAAAAATTTGTATTAAAACTAAATGCTGAATACTTATAATGATTTGGAGGTGGGTGCCCATGGATATAGAACACTATATATTATTGGAATTAATTGATTTGTTGCTTTAGATTTAATTAACTACTTTATTCACTTTTTTATCCTGTGCTATAAGTGATGTCTGAATTGGAAAGAAGATGTGGATATATTGTGAGATGAAGATGATGCAAAAACCAAATATATCAATAAAGTTTTTAAAGTCATCTTTATCTTGAAGGGGCAGATTTTATATCTTATATCTACATAAGTATACATATGGATACATACATACATATATGTGTGTATGTATGTATGTATATTCTATTTGCTAGATGGATATGAATGTTACTGGAACATTGTAAGTAAAGAGCCCTGGATTTGGAATCAGGCAACAAATTTTGCTGCTTGGTATGCTACAAATCCTAGGCGATCTTGGTCATGTTATGTAATCTTTCTGGGTCTTAGTTTACCCATCTATAAGTGATGATATTTGATTAGATAACCTCCAGGTCCCTTTCACCTCTAGGACCTATAGAAAATATTCTGAACATTCAGATTATAAATTAAGTTCAACAAGTATAAATAAGTATTCATTATATTCAAGGTACTGTGCCGGGCAGAAAGACAAAAATGGGAAATGATTTTGGTTTCTAAGGAACACATTTCCCTTCTATTAATGATTTGAAGTTCAGATATAGAATTTATGAAGATAATTAAACATTAATTATATATATTTTTTTTGTCCTTCAAAGTACTTCAAGTGATGTTTTTGCACTTTAGTATTTATAAAATTAAGTATGATTTTGAGTGGTTGGGCTAATCCATGTTACTGGCATATCTTAATTTTATTTTGTCCTTAAAATATAGATTTTTATAATTCCATGACATGCTTGTTCTCTGAACTTGAACCGAAGCATATATATTGCTAAAATGTTATTGAAAGACCTTTTAAAAATTGCCAAAGAATGCTTTATATATACATATTTAGGTTTGTTCTTAATACTAGCAGCAGGAAGAGCACATTGTGAGCTAAATTAGTTGTTGAACTTGGAACTGATACTCCTTAAGTACTTAGATAATAAATCAGAGTATAATTAAGAAAAACATTAAGATAATCTTAAAGACCAATATAAAGCCATAAATTCTTTTTTATAGCTTTGTTTATAAGGCAGCTTGGAGTCAGGTGGAAAGGAGTTCAAATCTGGCCTCAGACACTTGACCTTGAGCAAGTCACTTAACCCTGATTGCCTCACATCCAGGGCCATCTCTTATTGTCCTGATTCATATCTGGCCAGAGGAGAAAATAAGACTGGTGATCTAGCTTAGTAGTATCCTCTCACTAAAATCCAGTTCATGTATTTCCCTCATGGCATCATCACCTCCCCGATGTCTTGGTTTTCTTTGAGGATGAAGGACAAATATCATCATCATCATCATCATCAGCCTCATTATCATAGCCTTATGTAGGGGATCCTCAAGGTCTTCTTGCAGGTTTAATCTATTAAAGCCACACCTCTAATTTATATGTATGTGGTGTGTGTGTGTGTGTGTGTGTGTGTGTGTGTACACATATGTGTGTATTGGCTGAACCAGGGCATTACTCAGTTCATCAAATATTTCAATTCCTACTGTATTTAAGACAATTTGCTTTGTCTTGGGACTAGAAAGATAGCCAAATGATAGTTCCTGTATTTGAAGATTTTAAAATCGTGGAAGGAGGAAAAGAAATGTACACAAAAAAACTTTCATACAAGATATAATATTAGTACAAAGGAGTAGAGTAGTTAGAGATTTTTAGAGAGATAATCAGCAGAACTTTTCACATGATCAAAAGCAGAGAGAGAGAGAGAGAGAGAGAGAGAGAGAGAGAGAGAGAGAGAGAGAGAGAGAGTTGGTGTCCACCCCCAGATTGGGAAGTAGGGAGAAAGGAGAGAGGTGTTTTATTGGGGGGAAAAGAAAAGTTCTATTGGTACATCCTGAGTTTGAAGTGTTACTGAATCATGCAGGTTCATTCTTCATGTTGTTGAAATAGTGCTATTGGCACTCAGAAGAGAGATCTGGACTTTAGATATAGATTTTACAGTCACATACATGCATTTGACAATCATGGGAATGGATAGGGTTATTAAAAGAATATAGAGAATAGACAGGCTGACTGAGGACAGAACCTTAGAAGACAAGTACATCTAATGGGTATTATAGGAAGAATAAAGGAGATTAGTATTAAGAAATGTGAAAATATTATCAACAAGTAATATCAAGAAAGCTAAAGGAGGAAATATCTGTGAGTTATGGTTTCCCCCCCAATATTAGTGATAATCAGAAAGCTTTGCTTGTTAGCTCCAGTTGATAGTAGAAAGCAATGTGGGAGAGAGCATTCATTCCCTAAGTATTTATTAAATGCTTAGTATTTTCAGGGCATGTTGCCTAGGCACCAGAGATATAAAAACAAAAATGGAAGGAACTTTGTTTTCTCCTGGACAGGAAACAATATATTCACAGATAACAGTTGTAAAAATATATATAATATAGAGACAAGTAGAAAGAGTAGTTTCTAGTGTAAAATACTACAGAAATATTAAGAAAGATGAGGACTGAATAGAAAGGACATTGATTATAGAAATAAAAAGGATTAGAAATTAAGATGATTTTGGAGAGATCAGTTATAGTTGAGTATTGGAGTTGCAAGCTCTATTGCAAGGAATTGAAAAACTTATGGGCAATAAAAAAAGAAAAATTTATGGATACTTAAGAAGTAGAGACAATGAAAGCAGATGGGAGAAGAGAGAATACTAGGTCAAGTGAAAGTTTTTTAAGGATGAGGTAAATATTGGCATATTTATTAGCCTCAGTGAAGGAACCAGTGAATGGAGACTGTAGAGAAAGAGAAGAGCTGAGAAGTGAGAATGAGGAAATATGAGGTGTAGAACTGGGAAGAACAAACTCATGATGGATGCTTTTGAGAGGGTGGGAAGGTGGAGATATTGCTGGATAGATGAAAATGTTTGCAACAAATTTCAAAGAGTTTTACAACAAAAATCAAGGAGAATTTGCAACAAACATCAAGGGAAGAACAAAAGGATCTTTGTGCAATTGTAGATGAGGTCCAATTAAGATTAGGTAAATTAATAGTGAATTCAATAACCATTCAGTTATAGTCAGTAGTATCTAAGTACTGGGTACTTGCAAGGGTTAGGACTTGAAAAGGATGTCAAATGAGAAGAGGAGGTAGAATTCACAACTAATTGGCGAACTAAAACATAAAGGTGTTGGAGAAAGGAAAATAAGTCTAGAGCAGAGATGATGATTGGGAAATCCTGGAAGAGATTGTCATGAATAGAAGTTGGGGTGAAAACAGTGTTAAGTTTAGGAGAAATAAACCACAGGATGATATGGAAGTACATGAAATTACGTTAGATGAATTTCAAAGTATTATATTGATTATGTCGGTGGAACATTTGTGGATGATGATGAGATTAAGAGTTTGACTAGTGCAAGTGCAGGTCAGGGGACTTGAGGAGTTTGATATAATAGGAATTCATCCTTCATACCACTGCCAAAATAATATTTCTCATGCTTGTCAAGTCACTATTTTGCTTTAAAATCTCAAAATAATCTATGTATCTTACTAAAGTTTACACTTTTCTGCCTGACTCTCGATTTCTCTTCTCTGCTTGTCCTATTTCTACCCACTCTTTGAGACCCAACTCAAATCCTGTCCTCTCTGTGTTGTTGGTAACCACTTCTCTCCGTTATGCCTCACATAGCACTAGATTTTTTAAGTATACAGTAATATATAATATTTATCTGTGCTTATATCTTGCCTTTCCCTCACAGATCCCCTGTGTTTGTATTCTTCATTCAGTGGGCATTAAATTAATATTTAATGGTTGAATGAATGAGAAAACAATTTTGTGAAATATTGTTGTACCTTGGAAAGAGTGAATAGATCTGTGCCTATAATGACTAGTCAAAGGTCTGTGTGTGTGTGTGTGTGTGTGTGTGTGTGTGTGTGTGTAGCATATTTATTTTTATTACCTGTTTACGGAATTGATTTGTTATATTATTTTTCATGCTACCATTATCTGGTACATGTATACACTTTTAAAACTTGGTGGTTCTGTAGTACCTTACGAGCTTTGTAAAATTTCAGCAGATTTTTACCAGTATAGATTTAGAAGGAAACTTGGGAGTTACTGATTTCCTATTTCTAGTTACCTCACTGATTTGGTCTTTATTTTATTTTTCCCCCTATTTTGAATAGCGGCACCCATGCTTTCTATCTACATACCTTATGAAGGTTTATTGAGGATTAATGAGATAATGGACCTGATCCTAGAAGCAAGAAGGGTAAATTGCTCACTATTTTGAAGGTGCATTAACTTTCTGGGCCACTAGGGAACCATTTAGCAAATTACCTCTTTCAATTCACTTAAATGGTAGCCTGTGGCCTGAAATAATTGATGCACCTCTAAAAAGTGAGTAGTTTTCAGGCAATATTAGGTCTTATTTCTTTAAATTGCTTTGAACTTTTTTGAATGATAGGTATTCTATAAGTAGAACTACCATAAAATTTATTTAACTTTAGGTAGATTCAACCACCTTTAAATCTTTTACCACTATTCCATTATATGTGCATATTTTAAAAATACTTTTGGGTATTGACTCATGTATGATTCAGGCATTTTAACTGTCCTTTCTAGGCCTTGTTAACATTTTGAGGTGCTGGCTACAAGAATGAGAACCTAAGATAAGTCTTAAACTTGGATCTTCTTTGTAGGTATAATGAGCTAACACCCCAGCTATTTGGCTCGCCCATTGATCTTATTTTAGAGGGGGAAAAGCTTTTCGGTGGAATGGGATTATTTTACTTTAGCAGTTTTCTGTGTTATAAAGTTTAATTGCTAGTTTAAGTGAACAGAAGTAAATTCGTGTCCATATGGTGTTAAAGCATGTTAACTTTAAGGGAGAAAAATAATATGAATAATGCTTAGGGTTGCTTTTCTATGCCAGAAACAAAAGTGTATCTTTCTTGAAAATATGTTGTCACTTAAATATACCTATACCAAGAAAAGATAAATTTTTTTTTAAAGTTCTTATTCCTAAAACATGGCCTCTTCTAAGAGAAGAGCAAGCATTGTAGCTTTTGGATGATTTTGTAAGCTTCAGAGAAAAGTGAGAACATAATCTATTGTATATTTCCTGTACTTCTACTGGTATCACTTAGAAACATGCTGCATTCAGAAGCATTTAATTATTATCACTATTACTGATAGTTAGTGAATTAGTTCATGTTAAATGGAATATCTTCTTAAAGGTAACATTTTCCAAATTAGATAAATTATGAACTTCATTATAAAATTTTACCTTTCTGTGTTCATCTGGAATGTTGATTTGAGCCAATGTCCTTTTGCACTAAATTTTTATTTCTCTTATGCATAGAAAAAGACTTTAGCCTTATCTAGGTAAACTCTTATGCAAATGATCTCACAGTTTATTGTAAATATACAGTTTGTTTGGACATACAAACCTTTTCATCCATAAGATTGCATCTTGTTTGAGCCAGAAGAAAAAAAATCAATGTTGCTTGTATGAATTTTCATTCTTTCCCCCCCGATCCTTCACAATCTATTGGTTTTATTTTGGAAAAAAAAAAATGAAAATTAACCTGATTCTTTCTTTTACCACTTTAAAAGAAAATTTGAAGATTCTTTAAAAATATATTGGTGAATTTTCCCCTCATTGTCCTCAACCCATTTATTCTTTTATGTTGTTTCCTACGTTGTGTATTTGTTAAAAATTATTTGACTGTGGGGGGGCTAGGTGGCGCAGTGGATAAAGCACTGGCCCTGGAGTCAGGAGTACCTGGGTTCAAATCCGGTCTCAGACACTTAATAATTACCTAGCTGTGTGGCCTTGGGCAAGCCACTTAACCCCGTTTGCCTTGCAAAAGCCTAAAAAACAAAACAAAACAAAACTAAACAAAAAAAAATATTCGACTGCTTCCCAAATCAAAAATTCACAAAAGAACAAAGTTCCATTTCTTCTTTAGGGATGCTGAACAATGTGTCACTGTGAAACAGTTTGGGCACTGAGTGAAAGATGCTATTGGGGAAGACACCAGGGAGCAGCAGCTGTGCAGCTTCTCTCAGGAAGAATAGAAGGTCAGGTTGGAGGAGGAATTGGGCCTCTAACCTTAAAAAAGGGAAGAAGAATGCTTGAGTAAGCCTTCAAGGGCAACTAAGGGATTAGACTCATGCCTTAGGAGGCACATTGATGGGGTACTGCTCATTCTCAGTTTTGAGTGTTTGCAGCTATTTATCATCTCAGCCATCAAAGAGGTTGGGAAAACCTCTTTCATCATCAGGGTCAAATAGCCCTTGTAGTCATCATTGACCATCCAGTGATGTCTTCTTTAATTAGGAGATAGGCAGCCTTGTCACCCTTGGCTCTTAGATGGTGCTTTTCACTTAGCTAGTGCTTGTTCTGGGTGCATGGTTAAAGAATATGGGTGCTTGATAAAGATCTTTCTGGTGTCTCCTATCCCATGGGTCTTATTGGCTAGTCTAGATCCCAATACAGAGTTGGTAGATTCATTGAACTGACTGGATCCTAGTTAAGATGCTCTCACTGCCTTGTTTTAGAGAATTTTGGTTTAGGAATGGAATTTCCTTGAAGGCAACATTTCTCTTTTCTTGACCAGCCATACTTCATCCCAGGATATTTGCCAGTCTATCTGAAAATCATTTTCACATCATTTGAAAACAGCAGCTTAACCTGTTTCAATCAATTGTTTATAGGCGGAACATTGTGGCATCCTGTCCAACATTGTCTGTGATGTTTAATGCCACCTTCTGAAAGAATTTTATATACTTGTTTAAGACTTTCTGAATCTTCTCATTTATAGTGAGCTGTAGGACATTTTCGTATTTAGAGATAGCAGGTCTGTGAAGCTCTCAAGTCATCCTGTGGGAGTTCATCTTTGATCATGATGTTCCAGAGTTTACTGACCACCAACTGTCCATTGCATGCTTATCCTACTATGTTCCACCCAGTTTCTGGTAATATAATTTACATGTGGGGAATTCCCATGATCACCTTTCTCCCAATCTCACTGCATTGTTGCACTTTCTGCCTAGGCTCTTTAAGTTTTAAGAACATTATAAGGGAATATAGTCTTAGAAATCATGTCAGACTATTATGTCATAGGCTGATAGAACTTTTTGCTATACGCTTTATGTTGTCTTTTTATGATTTTGCGAATCTTTTTTCAAAATTTTAAAGGGAAAAATGATGAAGTTGCTACTTTTCCAAACCATTTTCTCCTATAGTATTTACTATTATAGATCACTTTTTAGGCATTTCTGAATTTCTGGAATTCTGTATTTCTAGAAGAATTTTAGTTCATGCTTAATGAAATCCAGAAAGACTTTTTTAAGTTTGAAATTTATTGAGGATCAATATTTCAAGTCCACGTATCAATAATCACAATTGTGTGGAAGACCAAACAAAAATGGACATAAATCACTGACTTTTAAGTTATTTGAAAATATTTCATAATATAGAAAGGAGAGTCTAAGTATAACTCATTATTAAGATTTTTGCAGTACTTCAGATAGCTGTCAGTTATAGCTTGAGCTCAGTATTTCTCTTGTCTTTTTCATCCAAGGAAAGTTAAAAAAGGCATGTTATTCCTTAGACCACCCAAAGAATAGTTGATAGGAAACCAGAATAGAACCATTTGGCATATTGAATTGAAATATGTCTTAAATATTGAACTTATGCAATTGTGAAGTGAGGAGATAGAGGTTAATGTTCTGTGAAAGATAGATATCACTGTTAACATCTTAAGATGGAGAGAATAGCTGGTCAAATATCATTTAGGCTTTATACCTACATTGTTCCCCTTGGCAGCTGTACTGTCATTAAATACAAATGCAGTATTCAAGAAACATTTTTAAAGTACCTAGGACCCAAGGGAAAGAAAGATAAAAAAAACTTCCTTCAAAACAGGTTTAAGGAACATACAGTCTGTTTTTGTTTGTTTGTTTGTTTGTTGGTTTGTTTTTGGTTTTTGCAAGGTAGTGGGGTAAAGTGACTTACCCAAGGTCACCCAGTTAAGTAATTATTGTCTGAGGTCAGATTTGACCTCAAGTCCTTCTGACTCCAGGGCCAATGCTCTATCTACTGCACTACTGTGCTATCCCCTATACTATCATTTTATCCCCTATACTGTCTGTTTTGAGAGGTAAGACCTATATGAGAGAGTTAAATACAAGGTAATTTGAGAGAGTGGCAAGAAAGAGGGAGGAGAAATTGAAGGGAAGAGATCTAAGGGGGAGGTATGGATGAGTTGGAATGTCAAATTTTTACAGGATTAATTTGAAATTAAGTCAGGAAAAGTAGGTTGGTTCCAAAATGTGAAGGATCAGTCAAGACTGAGGATGGTGTTTATCAGGAGGGAAAATGAACTGAAATTTTAATTTTAAATTACATTAAATTAAATTTTAAAATTAAAATTATATCAGTTTTTTTTGCAAATATTATCAATTTGTTTTTGTAATTTCCAACTGCTTACATTTGTTATATAACTAATTATTATTAAACCTGATAGTAGCATCTTTTATGTATACACTGATTCATAGTTCAGCAGCTACAAAATAGATTTTGATTGTATTTTATGAGGTGCATTCTGAATTTTAAGTTCCCTTTGGGTTGGATGAGTACTTTTTTTTGAATTTTTTGATAATAATCTGTTTAAATTTATGTTATTTATATGGACATAATGTTACATGTTTAGATAATTTAATATTAATCTAGGAGGTCTAGTAATGATAAGAAATTATTTCTGCTTTACTCTTAGCAAATTCTCATGCATCTGAAGTAATTGTAGATAAAAGCCTGCAGGAAACTGTCTTTTTTTTTTTCCTGGATAGAGCGACAGTTGTAATTTGGAACCTATATAAAATCTCATTATTTTTCCTCTTCCTGGAATTGCAAAAAAGGTATGGTTTGGATACCACAGAGAATCTTCAAATTGCCTACTTAGAACATAAAAGTGACTCCTAGGCTGTTGTTAAATATATTGGAAATCAGACCATAATAGATATTCTGCATAACTTAGTGGCAGCAGAAGTTGTCAGCTTTTTATTTAAATTCACAAGATTCAGCACATAGTAGGTACTCAATAAATCTTAAATGAAAATTGAGGAAGCAGTGCTTGCCATTCAGTTTACAAAGTAACTACAGAGTAAATTGTTATAAAAATAATACTAGAGTTTAAAATAAAAATATTAATAAAATTCACAATAGTTAATTTATGCCTTATGGTTTTTAGTCTTATAATACTGGATATATTTTATTAGAGGTATTGGAGTAAGACCCTGATTTCAGTTATATTTTTCTTGTTGTGACTGGTAACACCAGAGATAATTTGAGAGTAATATTTGGTGATTTAGGATTGTATTCAGTGCTTAATTTTGCATCAACTGTATCTTTCTATTTTAATTTTTATTAGGATGATATCAGTATTAGTTTTTAGTTCTTCAGTTTGACTTGGTAGAGTTTGAAAGCATTCCAGGCACATACTAGATAGCAGTCTAGAAAAAACAAAAAAACACATGGCCTATTGAGAAATAACATTATGTCATCATCCTACATTTTTGAATATAGAATAAATTTTTTTTCCTGAAGTTTTTCTTCCCCTTCACCCCCCCACCTGAATTAGTATTAGGGTTCAGAATTAAATGAGAAATAGATCAAGTAAAACATTTCTTAAGGGTTTACTCTATGCCTGATAAGCACTCTGGTAGGCAGATGCAATGGAGGTAGAGTGGGAGAACTTGTATATGGATAGGGACTGGGCCTATAATTTCATTTATATAGGGGTAGTCCTACATGAGGAAATTGCATTTATAGCCTTAGTTTCCTAAAACATCAAGGAGTTAAGTGATTAGTCTTGTATCAAACAACTAATATATGTCAGAACAGGACTTGAATTCAGCTCTTTCTGCCTTCAAAATCAACTCTATTCTTTAGCTCACACTGCCTCTCATATAAAGATAAGTAAATTTAAAATGAAAGCAAAGTAATTTTGGGGAAAACATCAAGAACTAGAAGATCAGAAAGGGAATAAGAAGTGGCCCTTCAACTGAGACTTGAAGAGAGCTCAGACTCTTCCATTTTTCTCTCCCTTACTGTTGGATTTTAGTTTTTCCCTATTGTTAGGCCATTTTTTCATATCAGCCTCAATATTTGTCATAATTATTCCTATGTCATATTTGAATTTCTCCCCCCAATCCCCTGCATGTGCCTAAGTGGTCTCCACATAAATAGGGGAATCATCTGCCATTCCAATGTGTCTTTAGTTTCTTCTCTGCCAAAGAGACTTGGCATCTGTTCAAGTCTAATCTTAGAGAACTCCAATATGTGGTCTGTTCATTTGTTACCTTACACTCCTTCCCACCCCCCTTTTGTCCTTTCTTCTGTTTATAAACAATATAAATGATTCATTCATCCTATGAAGTTGGAGATAAAATATTAAACTTTCAAGGGATCTTAATCTAGTCTCTAATACTGGTATGATGGCATGGTCTTTATAGCATCCATGGAAGATAGCCACTATACAGTAACATGTAGCAAGCTGCCTTATAAAGTAGCCTATTCCATGGTCAAATAGCTCTATTATTAGAAAGTTCTTCTTTAGTGAAAGAAAATCTATGTAACTTTTGCCTATTAGTCCTAATTCTAGTTTTTTTTTAGTTATTCAGAATAAATTATTTTCCTCTTGCAAATGAAAGACCTTTAACTATTTTAAGATTGGTATCATGAGGGGCGGCTAGGTGGCATAGTGGATAAAGCACCGGCCCTGGAGTCAGGAGTACCTGGGTTCAAATCCGGTCTCAGACACTTAATAATTACCTAGCTGTGTGGCCTTGGGCAAGCCACTTAACCCCATTTGCCTTGCAAAAACCTAAAGGAAAAAAAAGATTGGTATCATGTCTACCCTAAATCTTTTTAAGTTTAAACATTCCTATTAGTATATGACATGATGTGTTTTGAAATGGTGTAATATAAATTATTATATTGGTATAACTGATATATTTCTTTTTTATTAAAGATTTTATTTGAGTTTTACAATTTTTCTCCCATCTTACTTCCCTTCTCCCCTACAGAAAGCAATCTGTCAGTCTTTATTTTATTTCCATGTTGTACATTGATCCAAATTGAGTGTGATGAGAGAGAAATCACATCCTTAAGGAAGAAACAAAAAGTATAAGAGATAATAAGATCAGACAATAAGTTATTTTTTTTCTAAATTGAAGGGAATAGTCCTTGAACTTTGTTCAAACTCCATGGCTCTTTATCTGGATACAGATGGTATTCTCCATTGCAGACAGCCCAAAATTGTCCCTAGTTGTTGTACTGATGGAATGAGCAAGTCCATCAAGGTTGACCATCACTCCCATGTTGCTGTTAAGGGTGTACAATGTTTTTCTGGTTCTGCTCATCTCGTTCAGCATCAGTTCATGCAAATCCCTCCAGGCTTCCCTGAATTCCCATCCCTCCTGGTTTCTAATAGAACAATAGTGTTCCATGACATACATACACCACAGTTTGCTAAGCCATTCCCCAATTGAAGGACATTTACTTGATTTCTAATTCTTTGCCACCATAAATAGGGCTGCTATGAATAATTTTGTAAAAGTTATGTTTTTACCCCTTTTCATCAACTCTTCAGGGTATAGACCTAGTAATGGTATTGCTGGATCAAAGGGTATGCTCATTTTTGTTGCCCTTTGGGCATAGTTCCAAATTTCTCTCCAGAAAGGTTGGATGAGTTCACAGCTCCACCAACAGTGTAATAATAACTGATATATTTCAAGTCCTCACATTGTGGTCACTTTACTCTGAATATATTCCAGCTTGTCCTTATCTTCTTAAAATGGGATACCTAGAATTTAATATGATAATCCAGATGTCATAACCCAGCATATAGTGAAACTACATCTGCAGTGTCTTTGAACTATATTTCTATTAATGCAGTCTAAGATTATATTAGGCTGTTTTTTGGGGGTGGTGGTGAAAAGGAGAGTTTGCTCTATTACACTGGTGATTCATAATAATGCAGCATTTAATTAAAACCCCCAGGTATTTTATATGTGCTATTAATGTCACATCTCCCCCCATCCTTTACTTTTAAAACTGATATATTTTGGCTAAAGTATTTATATCTGTAATATTTTTAAAAAGAAGTCAAATATAAGGTACCAAGTAAGTTGCATTTTTATTTAAATCCAAGGGAGAATTTTAAGAGTATGAGGAGGAGGGGAGTTATTGGTTCAATAGTTAGTTGGGAAGGGGTTATAAAGTCAATGACTATAGTTTTATCAAAAAACATTTGCCTGAGAGTCAAGATAGCTGATACCAGCTCTACTCTTAGCATATTGTATAAATCTGGACTAGTTACTTTACTTTTCAGCTACTTAGAGGAAAGATTTGAACTGGGCAATTGATAGAATCTCTTTTAACTTAAATACTGGATGATTCTGTTATTCTTTTCTAAGGTATGACATAATGAATGTTCTGATTCTGATGAAACTTCAGTTGCAACATTGTCCCCTGAAATCACATTGTAAAGTGTGATGTTTTGGAGGAGGGGGATAATATACATACATACATACATAAATATATATATATATATATATATATATATATATATTTATATATATATATATATTTATATAAATGCTAGTATAAGACCATCTAATCTGGTGCTTATTCCTTCTTATCTGAATCCCAATGTTGAACCTGTGACTGATAAACCAATACATTATTATGAAGAATAATTAAATCCTTAATGTCTTCTGAACTCTTCAGAATTTTGCCATATTTGTGGACCAAGCTTTTGGAGTTGCTGATACCCATTTTGGACATAGGATTCATTGTTAAGTGTTTAATTATAATGAAGTGATATGTAGCCTTTTATTATTGGCATATTAATTATGAATACTTCTGCTTGCAACCAAGTTTTTGTGGGTACTGGCAAGAATTTCAGTAAATTCTATAGCTTTTACTGCATAGTCATTTAATAGAACTGTTGGTATAATTCTAGGTGTTATACTCAATCCAGCTAATTATAGTGATGGAAGATTTGACTCGAGAATCTGAATTTCCATCCTGGGTATTGAGAATTCACTATTGCAAGGGAACAGAGAATCCTTCTCTGCAACTAAGGGTTGGTCATTATTTAGCTACCTTCTCCCCCTTCTCCAAATGCAATGGAACTCAGTGTGACAAATAAGTAAGCATATTAACAGCATCTACTGGAGATCAATGGATGGAATGCTGAACCTGGAGTCAGGAAAACACCAGTCTTCAAATTCAAATCTGGCTGGCCTTAGATACTTCTTTAGTTTTGTGAGACCATGGTCAAGTCACTTAACTTCTCTTTGCCTCAGTTTCCTTAACTATAGAATAGGAGATGTTATAAGGAATAAATGAGATAGTTTGTGGAAAAAAACACTTTTCATAGTTTCTGGCACATAGTTGGCACTATGTAAATGCTTATTGCTTTCCCTTCCTTAAACTGAATAAATGTCTTGCTCATGTATGTGTTATTATTTTTCAAATATGTGTAGTTGGTGGTATGATTTGATTTGCTTGATATACTCCTTTAAACAATACAGATTACACTACAGAATTCCTTTTCATTTTATTTGACTGTTTATCAAATCTTCCAATCTTCTAGGGATCATCTTCTAGAAAATCCCTTTATTTTGTGGGGCTACTAATGGTGCATGCTGTTTGTAGGTTATTCCTTACTAGTGTCACATATCCTTCTCTGGTTATTTATTTCTCTGGTGACATCCTTTAGAGACATCCTTCTCTAGTGACATCTCCTCTGCACTGTCCTTTGTGATTAGTAGATCTTTAAAGATTGATATACTGTGACTCATATGGTATAGTGGCACTTAAAAGTATATTGATGTGTCTAAAAGTGTCTGAAGACAAAGAAAGTTCTGGAGTTTATATATTTGAGAGAGGAATCCCTTGATTATCCTCTAATATACATCAGTACTGCATCTTAGAAACTATTGTTCCAGTCAGTATAATGACGCTTTGTCTTAGATTTTATCTAATGCTATTTTCTGTTCTTTTAACTAATATTTACTGAGTTTAAAAATATATAGTGATCCATTTAACTATTTCTAAATTGTGATTATGGACATTTTTGTTCATTGCCCCCCCCATTGGAAAAAGTGACAGTCACTTAAATAGGGAAATCAAGACATTTTAATAAAGATAGAATAAAAAGCAATCATTAAATTAATAGTTGTTAGCACCAATTGTACTATAAAAGTTGGGTCAGAAACGAATAAACAACAAAAAATCAAATAAGGAAACCCCTCCTTTCCTCTTTCTCTCCAAATTTCTGAACCAACAAAAATGAAAACATGAAAAATCTTGAGGCTTTATGTATTGCTAGGTGATCCATGGGTTTAAACTGGTCTGGGATTGTTTCCATTGTTAAAAGTAATGTTTAATATTTTCCCTTAAATAAATACATCCTTCACATTCTTAATTTGAGAACTTTTTACCCAGTTATATTTTTAAATGCTTTTGATTTTTTAGGATTAGCCTGGGCAGAATCACTGGGTCGGTCTCTCTCTCTCTCTCTCTCTCTCTCTCTCTCATTGTCTTCTCCCTCCCTTTCTCTGTCTCTGCGCTCCCCTCTCCCCCATTCTGTCCCCCCTTTCCCTCTCCTTTTCCTTTTCCTCTCCTCCTCTCTCCCTCCTTCTTTCTCCCTTTTTTCTTCCCTTCTCCCTCTTCTTTCCCTCTCCCTTTTTTCCTTCTCCCTCTTCTTCTTCCTCTCCCTTTGTTCTTTGCTAGCCCTTTGTCTCTTCCTCTTTCCTGAGTTTAGAGTTCTCTTTCCCTTTCTCATGAGATTAGAATATGGGCAAGAGCATTACATCAAAATGTCTTTTTGAATTTCTCTGTTACTTTTTTGGTAGTTTTGTCCTTAAGGTCACAAAAGAATTTAGAGTTGCAATTAGAACAGGTCTCAGTTCAGTTACTTCACTTGAGAATTTCTTTAGAATGCATTGTTCATTTTTCATTTGACCGATACTACTCTAACCTGGTAAAAATTTGTGAACCAGTTATATGGCAAAGGCTTTTTCTATATTTTGAAATCATTGCTATCAGCAAGAAAGGAGTACATAATTTGTTTAAAAGTATTTCCACTACTATGTTTCTTTTCAGTGCATTTATAGGATTGATATTTTATAAATCATAACCTGAGTATTTTCCTCAGAGTTTGGATTGCAAAACAAAAATGTGTTAGGAATTTTGTTATGAGAAAGCAAGTATATGGGTTTAATTTGAATTCACTGAAGATAGTGGACTTCTTAGATTTACAGTTAATGAGCTTTTTCTCTTAACTTGTTATATCACAATGGAATTGCAAATGGTTAGAATTGACAGTTCGAAACATGCTGAGATAGGGAACTTTAAAAACCCATTGTCTCTCTGGACAAAAGATACCAGCTGGTAAGGATCTGCAGAGTATAGTATTTTATATAATAAATTAACTTTTAAGTATAAGATATAGGTATAAGTAC
This sequence comes from Macrotis lagotis, assembly GCF_037893015.1. Taxonomy (NCBI): domain Eukaryota; kingdom Metazoa; phylum Chordata; class Mammalia; order Peramelemorphia; family Peramelidae; genus Macrotis; species Macrotis lagotis. The sequence goes on from NC_133666.1 coordinate 220,427,865, forward strand.
TATATGTTAAATGTAAAAGTTTCTGCCTAGCCAGTGCCAGGATGTCAAGTGCTTTTCTTTTTAGAGAATAAAATGCAAGTTTTTATTGTAGTAATTAATACTAAATCTGTTTTACATCCATTTAAATTAATCCAGATTATTCATGGCTCAGCCTTTTAAATAGTCTCATTAAATTTTTTATTGTTTTATATTTTTAGTATCTAGAATGTAGATGTTTCCCCCACTATTGTTAGGCCATTTTAGAATTTTGTACTTTAAAAAAATGACCAGCCAATAATAGTCTGTTATTTTGAAGTAATAAGACTTCTTTCTGCATTATTCCTATAACTCTCCTGAGTGCAGCTGAATCAGTTTAAAATGTTGTTGGAATATTTAACAAAATAAATAAAAAATGCAATAGAACATAGATGATGTTGTTATGTAGTTTCTCTAAGTATGGAACCAACAGGAATCCTCTTGTGCATATTTATATTTGAGATCTCTGCTTTAAAGTCCCAGGTTTTTTGTTTTTGTTTTTGTTTTGCTTTTTGAATTCTACTCTTTCTTCACAAATGTGTTTTTATTTTGGGTAAAGTATAACCTCCTCACCTCTTCTCTTTTCTCCAATTTTTACTTAATTCATTATGCTGTCTGTAGCACTGAGTGATCAGATTTGCTCAGAGTCATGCAGTCAGTTTGAATCTGGGGCAAGTTTTGAACATGTATATTTTTTGTAGGAAAGAGGGCATATTTTTTTAAAATTTTCAAATACTGAAAAATGTTCCCTAAACTATTTAGGGTTCTTCCACATTTATGATCCCACTTCACTAAATTCGCAGCCCCAGTTCCTGTAACATTGTTCTACTTTAAAGTGCTAGCAATTCTCAAGAGCAGTTATATTAGCATTAAGTTCCCAATCTGCTTTATAGAGACCAGGGAACTGTGCTTGTAGAAATTAGATCTATATGGGATAATCCCATTTACATGACACTAAATCACTTAGCACCAATCCCATCAGACAAGACTTTTTCTGCAAAGCTGGCCTGTAGATCCATTTTCCCCTATGGTAATCTCCAACACTCCATCATCAGAATTACAGACTACAGCAAGAGGGTATTCAGCAAAATAGGGTCTAAACTTGAGTCTAAATTCATATTACCTCATTCATATCCTTCACTCAAACCCATCCTTTCAGCCCCTCAACAGAATTTCATAAAGATTTTCTTTCTCCAGCAGCTGTTTTGGAAAAATAAAACACAAAAAAGGTTTAAAGTTTTGCTGCTCAATCTGAGGACTCCCATGTTTTAGGAGACCCATTATACAGCGGCTTCTGCCTCTCTAGTTCTGTACCCAGAACACCTTCTGACCCCCTAGCCATAAAGTCAGGGAGGAGCAGGAGCCTTCACAAGACCAAGGTGCTGTTCTCAGAGACAGTCCAGAGCCCCAAGATACTTCTAATTTGGTCAATTTTAGACTTACTGGTGATGAGTCAGGACTGTCTGGATCAGATCCTATGGGGGACTTGGGGGACTTATAGGGACTTGGTCTTCTGTCACTAAGTTCTTGTATGAACCTGTACTTAGTTAGCAATTGCTTGTTCTTCTTAGCTTTAACTCTGTGCTGTCTACTAAGTCAAAGTACTTTTTGCTGCTTCTGAAGTCTCTTCACAAGGAAGTCATGGATTCCAGGCATTTTTGCTAGGCTGGAATATTAGCTTTAGTTTTGCCTCTTCAGCTTTGTCAGTTCTTTTTTTCTGTTTTTCTTCTTTTGTTTACTAGCATCCTAATTCGTTTCTCTGCATCTCTTTCTCTTACATTTCTAATCATAACTTCTTTTGGCTGCCAAATGTGTATATTTCCAAAGCCCAGCACTAATGTCATTCCCCACTCATAAAGCTTCAGTGGCTCCCCATTTCTTCTTTTTATCTTTCATTCTCCATAGAGGGTTCTCAACCTCGGTTTCTGGAACATGATTGGTGATCCAATGATAGGGAAACTTTGGGACAACAATAAGAGTCAGGAAAGAGCAGGAGGAGTGAGGAGAACCTGTAGCTCCTTACCCTGCTGTGCTCCTGTCCCTGGGGCTGCTCAGTCAAAAATTTGGAACTAAAGTATTCTTGACTCTTGATGCTGGATCTCTTTCCACAGTGATGTCCTGACTCTTAGTTGATAATGGTAAAATAAAACCATATAAGTTTATTCATAATGCATATCTTTATTAAGCAACTAATTATATAATTTTTTAATGGATGGGAATATATCAGATTTTAATATGTTTTTAACTTTCCCCCCCCAGATTATTACTAAATATGTGTATGAACTCTTGGAAAAGGATTGCAATTTGAAAAAAATCTCACTACCTGTAAGTTATTTTTTTAAGTTATCCATGTTTATATTTCCAATGATAACTTTTATTTAGGGAAAAGACTTTTAAAAATCTTAATTTATTATGTTTGAATTTTATGATTTTATTATATTCATGACACTTAATTCAGAATAGGTTTTTTAAAGATACCTTCCTACATAATGTTGTATTGTATCTTTGGGAAAGCTTACTCTCTATATATTGTTGTTGGATATTATCTTCTCTGCTCATAAAATGTATGTGAGATATTTTGATAATTCATTTTTATTATTCTTTAGAGATTCTCATCCTTTTAAAAGAATAATAGATACTCATTGAACTTTTAGACTACAATTTGCGACCATCCATTTCATTTGATTGGCATGAGTAGTTGTATAAGAGTCTTCTCTGTATTCTTCTTTGCCTTTAGAATGAAAATAATTTTGCATTCTCATATAATTTCCTGATTTCTCCCTCTCCTTTTATGTATTTTCTCCATTTTCATTACCTAGCTTTTTTCCTAGTTTTTATTTGATGTACAGTACCAGCTTTCACCTTTTGTGAAAATTGAATACTTCCCTGAAATTATTGCACATTATTGTGCTGCTGAGGCAAAGGTTTGAGAATCTCTTTTTTCTATTTGATTTTGTAGAAAATTTATGTATTTTTTAGGGCAAAGTGTGAAATGTCAAATTTTATGCATATTTCCTTTTTTTTTGTAAAATGAGAAAGTTGACCTATATAGTGTCCTGATGTCCTTTCTTTCTATTATTTTAGATTGTGACATATAAAACTTTTAATAGTAGCAGCATTACTTATATGTGCCTAGTGTTTTACACCTTAAGTAACTTAACTAATGTATTTCTGATTTGATCTTCACAATAACCTAGGCAGATATTATTATATCTCTGCTACAGGTGAGGAAATTCACTACCAGTGAAGTCAAACGTGACTTGTCCAAAGTTGTAGAGCCACTTAGTTATAGAACTGAGGCTCAAATCTTTCTGTTTGGAACTTAGGTGCTTTCTTAGTACTCCAAACTAAGAAATGATGATTTTACTATGTCATTACCTTCATACTTATATATGCTGTTTTATTTTTTATTAAATTTTTGATTATTAGAAATTTACCCTTTTTTGTGAAGTACTAAAATTTGATGATTTTTTATTAGCGTACTACAGAGAGAATATTGAATACTGAGATCTTGTCATGAACCTTCCTAAAATTGGGGGATGTAAGACTTTCATAAGAGTTGCTGTACCTTTCACCCCTAAATTTGATGGTACATTATAGGACTTCCTTGGAAGAATTTAGTTTTATTCTCTGTAGGGCCCAAAGAGCCCAAAAGACTATCCCTTAGTTAGTTGCTAGGATCCTTTTATCATGTATATAACCATAAGCTTCACTTTAATTTACAACTTTGTTCCTTTCTGAAATACATGAAAACCAAATTCTTTGTACACATAAAACACATTTATTTCCCAAATAATCTTTCCTAGTCTTCTTTTTGATCACATTTCTCTCTCCAGTTTTAAATTTTTCTCAACTTTGATCATAAGAGACTAGGGCTAGATATTAATGCTTTTCTCCTCAAAGGCAATTCCAGATATTGCCATCTTCTCTACTCTTCCCCTCCTTCCAGCTCAGTTTGTTCTTCTCAAGGGCTCTTGAAAAAACCACCAGCCTACCCTCATTTTCTCTCTTTTCCAATATTCAATTTTACACAGTTGAACTGTGTATATGTATTCAGCTTTAGAGGTTTGCTGAGAACTTAACAGAATTTCCAGTCCTAATTTCTCTACTTTTACCTTCCTTAAATTATAAAGCATATTGTTTTAGGCTAGGCTGTTACACATATCCATAATTTAGCATTTCTAAATTTTCTTATTTTAGGATAAGTAATTTACTTAATATACTTCATGTTCATTGCTATCCCACTGTAATGATTGAATCCTTTAATCATTCAGCTGTTTGGATTGGTGTGAACTCTTATTCATTCCTAATATGTATTAAATGACACTGCTCATATATGTAATTTTTAAAAACTTTTATTTATTTAAGGCAATGGGGTTAAGTGACTTGCTCAAGGTCACACAACTAGGCAATTCTTAAGTGTCAGAGGTCATATTTGAACCCAGTACTCCTGACTCCAGGGCCAGTGCTCTATCCTCTAGGCCACCTAGAGGATATGTAATTTTTAAAGTAGAATAAGTATTTGTAGTTTTAAAAGAGAACTTGAGATATAACTTCTGAAAATAAAAATTTATAGATGTTAATTTTTTCTCTAAATACAACTCAAATATTAATAGGTTAATGGATTTATTTTGTAGAATACTTAAAACTAGGATTCTTTCAATGTTCAGGACATAATATATTCTGCTGTACCAGTAACAGAATTATACCATAAATTATAACAGAAATTATACCAACATCTGATTTCTTGAATGTCTTCCAGGCTTAAAAAAAAAATTCATTGCTTTTTTTTCCCCCTGAACTGAGAGGTGAGCTTCTGTAGTAGGAGATTTCATCAGCTTGAATGAGATTTTGGATATATACCCTGATGATCATTAGCACAGTCTCTGGCATAATTTGTATCTTTTGTGTTAGATATTTAGAACTCTTTTCTTAGAAAAGCAGAACAATTAAGAGTTTTAATATTACTTCTTTTTAATAATACTAGATTTAAACAACTCAGAGAAAATTTATTAATTATTCTTTGATAGTATTTTTATTTGCAGAATTTAAAAGTAAAAAGTATAAAATGCCCCTTATTACATTTATAAATTCACTGATATATTGTTGGTGATTTGTTTCTTTATTTCACATTCCTACTGATATTCTTCCCCGGTTGCATTTCCTCTCCACCATCACCTAGTACTATGATGATTATATTTCAAGCTAAATAAAGTTCTCAGTTGCCTTTTTAACCTCTCAGTTTTGCTTGGATATTAACCAAACAACACAGTTGAGTAAAGTGAGGCCAAATGTCCCCCATCTCAGGGACTGAATAATACCACTTTTGCTCCATTTTCAGGCCCTGCTGGCTTGGATCATAAGAGACTAGGGCTGGATATTGAACCTGGTCTCCTGAAAGGTAGTGTAGAGTATTGCCCCTGAGCCAGTTGGCATGCTTTTCTAGTATGTTTCGATGCTGAACTAAGTTTATAAGAATGTGGTAAATATAGTGTTGCTTATGTAAAAGAACATGCTTATTATCTTTGGAGTTAAATCCATTGTGATTGTAAGATTTCATACAGTTTGACAATTCCGAAGGAAAAAAATGATAATACTGCATGAAATATTTTTTCCCCCTCCATAATGTATCACATACTAAATTTAAAAATCACCCTCGTTACTAATGAATAGATTAAAAAAATAGATTAAAATTTTTTTTACTGGAAATTTGATGTCAAACTGAATTAAAGTTAGTGAAATAGTAGCTGAAAAATATTAGAAAATTTAAATTTATTAATAATTCACTTTCTAATTGTATAGATTATTGACTGAAATAAGGTAGCTACATAACATGAATATAACTTTTCATTATATTATGTTCTGTTGAAAATCTTACTGTGAGTAGAATAAATGTTACTTGAAGTTGATTTGCCTGTAAAGTGAGGTTGTACAAAAGAATGACCTTTATGTGCATTTTTTAGTGAAAACTTTGTTGAATGAAATACTACCATTTGAAGATAATTTGATTTGAAAAAAAGGAGAGGGGGCATTCCAGATTTGTTTAGGTTAAAAATGAAATAAGAATATTTTTATAACTTATAATATTTTATGTTTTAAAATTAGCACAATTAAACTATGTATATAAAATGTAAATTATTAGCAAGTTTATTGGTTCAGAGTGTTTTGTTAAAATGAGGTGGAAAATAAGCCTACTGTCATCAGTCATTCCAAAATAATTTTCCTCTGTAAGTCATGTAAAAGTCATTTTTAATTTACTTTTGATTGCTTTAACTTCATTAAATATTTTGTCTGTCATCTTCTAACTCTCCTTTACTCAACTAAAATTAATATATGCATTTTTGTCTTGGTTATCTTCAAAAAATTTTTGAGTAATATTTTAAAAATAGAGCCCAGTTATATAGTCGTATCTTAATGAAGGTTAATTGTATTTTGGTGTTAAATGTATGGTATTATTATTAGTATTATTAGTGTTTGACAAATTGATTCAAAGTCCTTCATGATCAAAAAAAACTCCCAAAATCAACTATAGTCAAAAAAAAAAAGAAATGAGAAAGTGAATAGTAGTCAGGATCAGAGACAAAAACCTTATTGATAAATTGTCTTATTTTTGTAGTTAGATGCGTTTCTGACTTTCATTAGAGGATTCCTTATACTACAATTTTTGCATGTTTGATAAGGGAGTGGCTTAGAAATGTCTCATTTAAAAATCTTGACTGATGTACAGTATAAACTGACAGCTATGTTATTTTCATCATTTGTTTTCTCATTGCCTTCTAATGCATGCTTCAATTTTTTTTGTGTATGATATGCTTTTCAGTAGTGGTCATTTTTATTTATCTTTGTCCTTTGCCTTTATTCTTTTTCTTTGTTACTTTTCATCTTTTCAATCATATCCATATTTATCATCTGCTGTTGCTTGTTGTAGAAATCCAATGCATATAAAATTAATGTAATTTTACTAAGCTTCTCACCTTTACTATTTCATTGTTACTAATAATGAGGCTGTCATTATTCCCCTTTGATTTCCCATATATTTAGTCCTTTACTTTAAAATTGCTTTGTGAATATGTGTTTGTTAGTCATCTTAATATGCTTTCTGAAGAAGAAAATACTGTCTCTACTGGTGACAGGAGCATCTACTAACCTAATTGGAAAAAAATAACCCACCTCAGAAGTCATTGGCAATGTGAGATAATGAAAAGAAATTTTAATATTTTATTACAACCCCAAATTTAAAAATTTTGTCTATATAAGACGCTGTACTATAAGGTTGTCATTGAGAACTGATAAGATTACTTGAAAATTACAAAAATTTGAACTATAACTTGGTTTTCAACATTTTTGTTCTTTTTCTTTTCTCTTTAATTGTCTGTGTGTGTGTGTGTGTGTGTGTGTGTGTGTGTGTGTGTGTGTGTGTGTGTGCGCGCGCGTGTGAGATATGTTGGTGGTACTGCAAAAGCTTGGAAATGGTTTCCAAGCAGCTAAACTTTTCTGGAACTTTTCCCTAGCAATTCATTACTATTAGTGAAGAAGTTTAAAAAAAAATCATATATCCAGCACATAAATTAGCCTTTTAGAGTTGAAACTTTCCATCAAATTGGGTTTTTTTTGGGGGGGGGGTCCAGGTAATTAGGATTCTTCCTGTCCACTTCTGTCTGAGCTTATTGTTATTATTAAGTAGTAGAACCTAGTGAACTTAGAAGTAACTGTCACATCCCTCAGTTTCTGTTGTTATTTTTGAGCATTACTTATGGAGGGAACATGGACTCAATGTCACTGTTCCACAACAACAGAAAAGGAATTGATGGTAAAGGTAGTAATACATAGAAGTTGGTTCATTCTCTGTCTTCCTGTTAGTAGTCAGTGACATTAGATTATCCATTGAAACTGGAATTAGTTAGGAAAGGTATGAAGGAAAGAAGTAATATTCCAAGTAGTATCTGCTGACATTTATATAATATGTTAGAGCATAAATAATATAATTTATAAAGTACTTTAAGTGCTTTTCCCATTTCTCACAATAATTTTGTAAGGTAGGTAAAGAAACAGTTAAGGAAATTGAGATTGAGAGATGAAGTCACACAGTTAGATAGGGGGAAGGAGGAGACTGAGTTCCTCTTGACTCCAAATTCATTGTTCTTTCCACTCTATTACATTAGAGGGTCAGCTTTTATGTTAAATTCTAGAGACTCAGTTTTTGCATGGAAAAATTCATATTTTCTTTTGGATTGTCTTGTGTGTCACAATATAGTTCTCATCCCCATATATATATATTTAAAAATATATTTGTATAGTTCTCTTTGTATAGTTCGTGTATAAAATTATCTTCTAACAAAATAGTTATTCAGAGAATAGTAAGACTAGATGATAAATCATACATTTTGTAAAAGGTATTGAATGTCATAAAATTACAGGTTAATGTAATCATAGATAACAGTGAATAAATGTATATAATAGAGTGAGATTATAATTTTGATCCGTGAATTATTTACTACATCTATCTCTCTCTCTCTCTCTCTCTCTCTATCTCTATCTCTATCTCTATCTCTATCTCTATCATCTCTCTCTCTCCCTATCCCTATCCCTATCCCTATCCCTATCCCTGTCCCTGTCCCTGTCCCTGTCCCTATCCCTATCCCTATATCTATACATCTATATAGATATATATATATGGAACAAGGAACAAACTTTGTGTAACTGGATATTATAGAAGAGAATTATAAAAACTGTTTTAGATGACAATCACCTTGTGGGAAGTTTTTAATAACTTTCTATTGTTCCATTAGCCATTAATTATTGTTTCTAATAAAATTTTGTTTCTCCATCTACAAATATACTTTCAATTGGATCTTTTGTCTTTTAGATATAAATAAAGACCAATGTTCCTTCTTCATAACATTTGTACACAAACATCATTATACCTTTTTTTCTTCTCAATGTAATCTATTTTGTAACTTTGTGATATCAATATGATCTATGGGTATCTTTGTTTTATAATTTTAATAGCAGCCATTAGATCTTTACTTACGTGCTATCATAAAATTTGTACTCACTATATAATTCTTTTTAATTACAGGTAGATGCTACTGAGAATGAACCAAAGAATTTTATCTTTATGAGTGAGGATGCAATGACTAATCCAGACAAACTGATGGTTTTAATTCATGGTAGTGGTGTTGTCAGGGCAGGTCAATGGGCTAGAAGGCTTATTATAAATGAAGATCTGGACAGTGGCACACAGATACCTTTTATTAAGAGAGCTATGGATGTAAGTGAAATACTTCTTTTTTGTTGTTTTTAGTTCTGTTTTCTTATGTATTAGAAATAATATTTTTTATTCAGATTTATGAAATGTATGTGCTCAGGATTTTAACATGTCCTAAAGTATATTTTAATCTTCAAATTTTAATTAGTTTTCTTACATGAAACTGTTTTGAGTTAGATTTGTTGTTATATAAAGAATAGGCAATAAAAGTCAAAATGTTCTTTTAGAAAGTTCCCCCTGAAGATTTGAGATTCTAAATTTTAATCATTTTTTTCATTATATTCATCTCTTTGAAATACTTATTTAGATGGAGCAATCATATAGTAAGTGCCAGACATTGTACATGGTATTGGGAATATAAACTTAAAAAGTAGATATTTCCTGCCTCCAAAGAGCTTTGCCTCTTATGGGGGGAGATATCTATACAGAAAAGTAGAAAATTGAAAACAAGCTTGGCAATTATTCCTTATTGTAGTTTAAAGTTAAATACATTTTATTACTTGATCAAAAAATGCAGAATTTTAGAATTTTCCCTTAATTAAAAACAACCAAAAAACCTATCTTTTTATTAGTATCTTGATTCAGTTTTGCACAAGACTCAAATAAAACACCCTTAGGAAATGACAAAGGAAAATAACATTGTAAATTGCATGTTAATCTAATTATTAATCTGAAATCAACATTCTAAAAAGAGGTATTCATTTTTAAAAGTCTGATATTTTCTTTGTGTCATTTAAGATTCTGTTCCATCTTGTCTTGGAATTAATTGTTCATATCAGTATTTGTGTTCTTTTTTTTTGCTGTTTCATTCATAAATTCTGTGAGCTGTCAATTTCTTTTGGAAACAATATTTATTTTTATATGTGGAAATAGAATTCTGTAGATAAAGTGAAATTATGTCCTATTTAAAAGGCTTATTCTTATAGCAAGAGTAGTTATTTTAGGAATGTTGTATGTATGTATCTATAGGTTATATTTTGTTGAGAAGTGTATAGTACTAATTTTTCATAATGAAAATTGGATAGATATATTTAAAGTAATACAATTGTTCTCATTTATATTAATATTTAAATGTTAAGATCAAGTGTAAATTTCAAAGGAACAATTTTGTTTGGAGTTTTTTAGGGTTTGACCAATATAAAGCAAATTAAATACCTTTATTTGTCTTTAAGTTTTTTTTAGTCATCTTTTTAAAAGATTTTTAATTTCAAATTGTTTTCTAATATAAATATTTTATTTGATTTCAAGTTATATAAAATAGTAGTTTCTACCAATCTTTTTTTTTTGGATGGTTTTAATTTTACAATTTTTATACCCTTCCTTTTCTCCCCTACTCCCCCCATAGAAGATCTTTATTTTTATTTTCATGTTATGAATATATCAAAATGGAATGTTTTGAGAGAAAAAATATTCAATGAGGAAAAAAATATTAGAAATAGCAAAGTTATGTAGTGGATAAGACAGTTTTTTTAAAAAAATTGAAGATAATTAATCTTTGGTCTTCGCTAATCCACAATTCTTTCTCTGGATACAGTTGGTATTCTCTAACACAGATCCCCTAAAATTGTTCCTGCTTATTGCCCTGATGGAATGAGCAAGTCTATCAAGGTTGATCATCACCCCATATTATTTGAGTTTACATTGTTCTGGTTCTGCTCATGTCACTCAGAATCAAATCATGCAAGTTTCTCCAGGTTTCTCTGAAATCCCATCCCTCCTGATTTCTAACAGAACAATAATATTCCATCATATACATATACCAGAATTTACTCCCCAGTTGATGGACCTCCCCTCAGTTTCCAATTCTTTGTCATTTCAAAGAGAGCTGCTGTAAATATGCTTACCCTTTTTCATTTATTGATCTTATAATAACAAATGAGTTGAATTAATTTCCTTTTGATTTGACCAGTAAAAGCTCATAAGCAAATAGAATTTTTAGTTTAAATACCCTTTAGTATTGGAGGGCCTTACAGAAATAAAAGTTGTATCAGACTTTTTCATTCTATGGTTTTATTAAACTTTTTAACATTTTGAAATGAATACCATTGTAGACACTTTGAATTTAAGTAAAAGATCTTTGTGAAATATTTTTTTAAAAGAAGGTATGCATATTTTTAAAAGAAGGTATGCATATTTTGAAACTCATTTGCTAAGAGAAATCGAATAATTTTTTTTTAGTTTTTTTTTTTTTTTTTTTTGCAAGGCAATGGGGTTAAGTGGCATGCCCAAGGCCATATAGCTAGGTAATTATTAAGTGTCTGAGGCTGGATTTGAACTCAGGTACTCCTGACTCCAGGGCTGGTGCTCTATCCACTGCGCCATCTAGCTGCCCTGAATCAAATATTTTTGACCTATTTTTTGGGAAAGGGAAAATCCTGAATGATGATTTCATTAGTTTTGAAAATTCCTAATGGGGGAAATCCCTTCATTGATATAGAACAATTTGTATGTAACTTCTCTTATTCAAGGGTTGAGAGAACTTGACAGCACTTTAGCTTAAGACTTTATGAAACCAAGACTGTACTGTATTTGTTATATAAGATTTTTATGATTTGATTCAATAATAAATGTACATTTGCTGAAGAACCCAATATATTAATTTGCTATACATAGTCACTATTTATTTCTATTTATACTCTCATTACTGTATATCATTCTGTATATCTTTTTTGCTAAGTTTTCCTGGTTTTTGCCATATTAAATTAGTAACACTTAAATTCATTTTCTAAAGTAAAGTATTTAGATTATATGCTTAAATTCATTTCAGTCATTGACTTAGAATCAGAACTCAGGTATGTCATTTCCTTATATACCTAGGGGCTGTAAGGATGAGATTTGGGGAAATAAGGCAAGCAGATTGTCCTCTTACCTTTTCCTTTATTTCTTTTGACTAGTAAACCAAATGTCAGAGAAGAAATGATTTTTTGGTCACTGAAGGATGAGAGCTATTCTTTGTACTCAAAATGGTACTGGTGATATATTTAGAGTAATAGTAGTCTACTGTTTAATTTTGTTTCCTAGGAAGGCCTGACTGCTTCTGTATGATAATTTGGCAAAAGTAAGGAACCATTAGAATGATGTGTTTGTACTTGTTTCATAGATTGTTTACCCCACTTATTTTTTTTATTGACTTTTTATATTGTAACTGTGTATATACAGTTATTAGCTTATGAGTTTAGGTCTCTGAGCTCATATTTAAGAGATTGTCTATTTTTTCTTCCTTTTGTATACATATACATATACATATATATATATATATATATATATATATATATATATATATATATAGAGAGAGAGAGAGAGAGAGAGAGAGAGAGAGAGAGAGAGAGATATTGATATTGATATTCTTCTTTATTTTTCCAATTGCATGTTTTGGTATTTTTTCAACATTCATCCATTTTCAAACTTATTGGTTACATATTTTCCTACCACCTTCCATTCCCTCCCCTTCCCCTTGGCAGCAAACAATCTGGTAAAAGTTGTATATGTACATTTCTATATAACATATTTGCATATTAGTCTTTTTGTGTTAGAGGAATTAGGATAAGAAAAAAGAAAGTAAACATGAGCTAGGAAGGAAAACATAAAAGGTTTTAAAAAAACCAAATACATTATACATTTCATATTCTGTGGGTTTTGGTGTTTTATCATCTGGATGTAGATGACATTTGTCTGTAACAGGTCTTCCAAGGTTGTTCTTGATCTTTGTGAACTGCTGAGAGGAGCTGCATCCATCACAGTTAATCAACTCATAGTGTTACTGTCAATGTGTACAATGTTCTTTTGATTCTGTTCTCTTTGCTTAGCATCAGTTCATATAATTCTTTTTATGCTTTCTCTAAAGTCTGACCACTGTGGTTTCTTATGGAATACTAGTACTCCATTACATGCATAAACCATAACTTGTTCAGCCATTACCCAATAGATGGACATTCCCTCAATTTCCAATTTTTTTGCCACTCAAAAAGAGCTGCTAGAAATATTTTTGAACATGTGGGACCTTTCTCATTTTTTATGATATCTTTTGGATATAGGCTTAGCATTGGTATTGCTAGGTCAAAGGGTATGATCAGTTTAATTACTCTTTGGGCATAGTTCTAGATTGTTCTCTAGATGGTTGAATCAGTTCACAGCTCCAATGCATCAATGTCCCAATTTTCCCATAGCATCTCTGACATTGTTCCTTTTCATTTTTTGTCATCTTTGCTAATATGATAGGTGTGAGGTGGTACCTCATAGTTATTTTAATTTGCATTTCTCTGATCAGTAATGATTTGGAGCATTTTTTCATATGGCTATATATAGATTTAACTTCTTCATCTGAAAACTGTTCATATCCTTTGACCATTTTTCAATTGGGGAATGATTTGTATTCTTATAAATTTGATTCACTTCTCTGTATATTTTAGAAATGAGACCTTTATCAGAAATACTAGTGAAAATTGTTTCCAAGCTTTCTGTTTTCCTTTTCTTTGTTTGTTGTTTGTTTTAGATTTTTCAAGGCAATGGGTTAAGTGACTTGCCCAAGGCCACAGGGCTAGGTAATCATTAAGTGTCTGAGGCCAGATTTAAACTCAGGTACTCCTGACTCCAAGGGCAGTGCTCTATTGCGCCACCTAGCCGCCCCTTCTGTTTTCCTTTTAATCTTGGCAGCATTAGTTTTATAAGTGCAAAACCTTTTTAATATATTCAGAAGCATCCATTTTGAAATTTATAATGTTTTCTGTTTCTTGTTTGGTCTTAAATTTCTTCCCTTTCCAAAGATCCAAAACAGATCTCTTATTTGGTCTTTGATATTGTCCTTTATGTCTAAATCTTGTAACCATATGAGATAAGGGTCTCTGCTTGGTTTTTGTCATACTATTTTCCTGTTTACCCAGCAGTTTTTGTTGAATGTGAGTTCTTATTCTAGAAACTAATATCTTTGGATTAGTTAAACTGTAGATTTGACTATTCTATTATTTATTTTGTATCTATTTTATTCTGCTGGGTCCATTATTCTGTTTCTTAACTAGTACCAGACAATTTTGTTGACTACTACTTTATAGTATAGTTTTAGATCTGGTAATGTTAGACTACTTTCTTTTGAATTTTTTTCATCAATTCCTTTGATATTGATCTTTTGTTGCTTCAGATGAATTTTGTTACTATTTTCTCCAGCTTTGTAAAATAGTGATTTAGTTTGATTGGTATGGCATTGAATAAGTAATTTAATTTGGATAGAATTATCATTTTTTATTATATTAGCCTAACAACGAGTAATTCTTTAGATCTTTATTTGTGTGAAAAGTATTTTGTGATTGTGTTCATATATTTTCTGAGTTTGTCTTGGGAGGTAGATGCCCAAGTATTTTATGTTGTCTACAGTTACTTTAAATGGAATTTCTCTTTCTATCTCTTGCCCTTGAACTTTGTTGTTCATATATATAGAGAAATGCTAATGATTTATGTGGGTTTATTTTATATCCTGCTAATTGTTTCAAGTAGTTTTTAGGAGATTTTCTAAGATTCTCTAAGTATATTATATTGTCAGCAAAGAGGGAAAATTTTGCTTCTTTGCCAATTCTGATTACTTAAATTTCTTTTTTTCTTGTCTTATTGTTAAGGCAAGCATTTCTAATACTATTTTAAAATCTTTTTATTTTTATTAGGTACTTGTCCTCCAAATTTGGAATTAAAAAATTTCTTTTTATAAAACAGAAATTATTTTAGTATTTAACAGAGTTCTTAGAGTACTTACCTTCACTTCATTGTATGATGATATCATAATTAAAAGATAAGCAACATATAAAGTTTCATATCTAAAATGGATATTGCTCTAAAATAGGTATTGCTTTGGAGCTAGTCAGTATCATTTATATTTCATGATACTAATAATAATTATAATTCCATAATTGTAAGTTTCTATTATAACATTTTTTCAGTGGGGCAAGTTATAATTAGGAGTGCTGAAATTAGTTAATATAGCCCAAGAATAAGGAAGATCTTTTGAAGACATCTAAACCGGACCTTTGTTAACAGACATCCCAGACCAATGAGAGAGACTTTGATCAAGCTTATTTTCTTCTTGGCCCTTCTTAGCAAATCATTCTGATACTTAAGAATGTTTATTGGGTATAATAAATCCAGATTATTTTTAAAAAACACTGATTTTTCATAGTTTATTTAACCAAGTAGTTTATGAATTGCTCAAAATTGATTTTTTTCCTGGTCTGATCTCCTACCATTTTTAATTCCTTTTGTATATAACTCTAAACTGGGAGAACAAATGAAACCCAAGTCATTTTTTCAGTCACTTCTCTAGGAAGCATTAATATTTGAACATCACTTTTAAATACTGATTTTTTTTTGAATCTAGAAATTACAGAACATCTATAAGAAATACAATTAAATTTCAGTGTATTTTCTAATAAAACTTGAAGGCTTAGGAGATGGTTTATTTATTGGAGCATTTGGTTATAGAAATATTCTTCTACAGCCTCTTGGAAATCATTGTAATCAGAATTGACTTGTGATTCAATTATGTTGGCAATTTCAAAACTGATTTATAGCCTTTTAACTTTTAAATCTCTTAAATTCATTTTTTAGTGGAATAGTTAGTTTTTATGCATTGGTACTTATGTGCTTTGTAATTTGTTTCCCTTTTCTTTTTCCAACAGATTTGCAATTCAGTGAATTGTTTACAGAATAAAGAAACTCTCAGAAAAGTTGTTTGAGTCATTACAGATTGTTATAAAGAGTATGGTTTTTACTACTATTCTGGATTTAGTGTATACTATATAGTATCCACCTCTTAAGTATAAATCTTGTCCAAAGTCCTTTTCAGAGTGAATTCAAGACCATTTTTAATCTAAGTAATGAAGAAACTAGAATTTAATTTGATCACGTGAAAATTTCAGTAGAATTCTAGGAAACAAATATGAATGCTGAGTAAGCATTTGTACATAATGTTTTCTTTATGGGGCATTTTCCTTAACTATTATTTGTTTTCTTTTTTGTTTTTTTGTTTTTTGTTTTTGCAAGGCAGTGGGATTAAGTGAATTGTCCAAGGTCATACAAACTAGGTAATTATTAAATGTCTGAGACTGAACTTGAAGTCAAGTCCTCTATCCATTGTGCACCTAGCTGCCCTATCCTTGCTATTATTGATTACAGTAATAGTACATAGAAAATCAAGTAATAATTTAATAAAAATATGTTAAATGATTACATAGTGCCAAAGACATGTTGGCTTTAATATAGAAGACATAGTTTGATCAGGAGTTACATGATCGGGAGTCATAAAAAATTGGTTAATTTCTTAGAGTCTTTTAAATCTAATCTGGTCCTAGTGAATATGGTAGTTAAAAGTATGGTGGTTTAAAAAACATAGATATCAGAAAGAATTTTTAGTTCAGTGGGTACATAGATTCTCTAATAATAGTCTAGCATTGAATTAACCATTCTAAAAGATAAATAGTTTGATACTTACATATGTACGTATATGGGTATTTATATTTTTGGTAAACATATTTAATTGTGCAAAATATATAGAGATACTCTTGTATATATGTTTTTTGTTTATATCTATATGAACTTATGAGTATAAACCTCTAAAATCTTTAAAAATTGAATTTATATTTAAGAGTAATGAATTTAAACTAATTTAAGTAACCTATGAAAATATTTAAAATACTGAAAAAATTTGCTTAAAATATTAGATACTTAAGCAATATTAGAATTGGATCATTTTCACTGTTGGGTTGAAAAAGTTCAATGATATAAAATAAAAATAATCTTAACTAATAACAAATGTTGATTAAAGAAAATAGAAGTATTACATAATAGAGTTCATAGAAGATTGTTCAAGACATGAATCTCAGAAAAGGTTAAAAGCTTAGTATATTTCTGAACTGACAGGGTATATAAACCCACACCAGCCCCTCTGCCAGTGAAGGAAAACAATGAAATGACAGCTCTTGTGTTTGGAGAGAGGTTGTTAACGACAGCTTATTCCTTTATGATTTCAACTCTTGACAGAAGACAGGTCTGCTTGTTGCATCATGGCAGATGTTATCATTACCTTCTGGCCCTGTCATGAGTGAATTGAAAAAACTCACTTGCAGTTCTGAAAATCCAATTACTTTCAGGAATTTTGGCTACCATTTCTAGGATAGATGTGAATAAACCTTTCTATATGGCTGTTGGCCTCTGCATATCCATCATTATCCTGTACTATTGATTTGGATGAATTTTGCAATGGATTTTGAACCAATTAACTATATTATTAGAATCTTATTTTTTAGTATATAGTAGGTTATAATAATTTATATAGCACCATGTGTTAAATTTTTCCCCAACCCTGACCTAAATGAAATATTAATATAAGCTTTCTCTTGTGTATACGAGTTGAAATAAAGATTTTAAAAGAATAAGTTCTTTTCAATAAAAGTTCAAGAAGAGGAGAGAGATTCATGCTTAATATTAAAGTAGTTTGGAATAATTTTTAAATAAAAACATCCTAATATATTTTTTATAGTTTTCTACTATATGCATATCTATAATCCATATTATACATTTTCTCCTCTATCTTATTGGATACCTAGAAGTGACTCTGGAGAGTTAGAAAAGAGGAAGTGGGGGTGTGGATTTTTGAAAGTATGTCAAAAGCCTTGGGGTTTGCATAGTATGATCAGAATTTCAATGGAGGTTGAGATGAGTTTAAATGCATAGATGGTGAACAAAAAAATCTTGTTTAATTTCTGTCATGTTGTTCTTTTTTTAGTCACTCTGATGTCTTTTTCAAATCTGCTTTACTCTTGAGCTTTGTGCTACTCCATCCAAGATCTGGGCTTTCTTCTTTGTATTTCGTTTTAACTGCTGATCCCTTTTCTGTGGTGTTGCTTCCTTTAATATCAGCTGAAGCGGTCTGAATTGCTGAATCAAAGCTGTTTTGGAAGAGAGACAGTGTTTAAGATTGTGCAGGGTGAGATTCTCTGGGTAGAAGGTAACACTTCCTGCAGTTATAATCAATGCACTTGACACTTTCAAAGGCAGGAGAAGCCATGACTTGCTCAGGGGTTAAACTTTTAAAATAACTTCCCTAGGGAAAAATGCCATCAATAAAATGGAATAATTAGTTGAAAATTCTTGGGTAGCCTAGGTTTATAAAGAAAAGATTAGAGAATAGGTCAGGTTTGCATTTACATTCTTGCTTTTCTTTTCCTTTTTTTTTTTAAATCCATGCTTTTGTTTAAATTTCATAAAGCCCTGAAACCTCAATCATTTCTAGTATTTTTTTGAGCATCTCATTTACATAGTAGAATAGTATTATTTGGGGAGAACTATAAAGAAGAGGAGAATACAGATCTTTTAAAACTAATTGGAAATAATTAGTTGAATCTAAGCTTATAAAATTCAAAGCTTTATCAAATCATGAAAAATAGCTATTTTATTAATAGAAGACGCTCTTACTCTAACTCAATAGTCTTTGTATGGCCAATAGCTTATATTCCTATAAACTTATATTCTTATATATAAATATTTAGCATTTTAAATTAAAGTGTGGTTGTCATAGAAAGTGAATTATAATACAAAAATAAAGTAGTATTCCAAGGAAGTTATTCAGTTGCTTTTTGTATATTGATATCAATTACATATGTATGATTTATCAAAAGCACATTCCAATTACAGATTCTAATTGAAAGAATATTTTCTATGAATAACAAATGCAAAGTAATAATATTATTATATACTAATGGTCTTAGTTTGAAAAAAGTTATCTTTTGTAAATATACTACTTTGTAATTTTTGCAGGGCTTGCAATTTATATTTTCTTTACATAAAAGTTATTCAAGGTGGTAATTCTGGACATAAATATCACATAATTGTCTATATTGAATAAATATTAGATATTCAGCATCAGTAACTTGTGATAATTAAGCTCCTCTGAAATCTAATTGAGAACTTTTTAAAGTTAATGCAGTATATGCATTAAAACTCATTTGTTTTATGTAACTTTTTGAAAGTTATTAGTTTCTGCTTTTTTTTTTGGCTATTGCATAACTGATATATTTATGTTTAAAGATTTTCAAGGGCGGCTAGGTGGTGCAGTGGATAAAGTACCGGCCCTGGAGTCAGGAGTACCTGAGTTCCAATCCGGTCTCAGACACTTAATAATTACCTAGCTGTGTGGCCTTGGGCAAGCCACTTAACCCCATTTGCCTTGCAAAAAAAAAAAAAACCTAAAAAAAAAGATTTTCAAAATGCTTTACATGAATTATTTGAATTTTAAGCACAAATTCATCAGTAATACAGATATATATGTGATACACACACATACATATATATATATATATAATTTTTTGTTGATTCCTTTTATTTTTATATTATAATTAGTTTTGGAAATATATCCTTTCCTCTCCCTGTACTTCGGGATTGAACCATCCCTAATAATAAAGAAAAAAGTAATTAGAAACATTGTCTCCTAGCTTTCAATTAGAAGGAGGGAAATTTATTTTATTTCATGTTCTAAAGGGCCATGATTATGTTTTCAGTTACTCACTTTACTTTAAATTTCTAAGTTGTACTTAATTTAGTGTTTTTCTATTTACATACCTGTATATATAGAAATCATTTTTTATTGACTCATGCAAATTTCTCATTCTTCTCTGAAATCTCTGAATCAAGACTTTACAATCATCTCTTCCAGCCTCTTCATTTTACAGATGAGAATTGTGATTTGCCCAAGGTCAATTAATAAGCAGTTGAGCCAGGAATTGACCAAGTACAGAGACTTCAAATTAGTGCTCTGTTCTGTATCCCTTAATGTTTTCCCTTTCCTATTTCAAAATAATACTCTATTACCTTCAAATGCCACAGCTCTTTTCAGTTATTTCCTAATTGATTCATATCAATTTTGTTATTTTTGTTGTTGTTGTTTGTTTCCACAAAGATTGGACTCTAATTTGGAACTTTGTTTTTTGTCACTTACATCTTTTAAGGACTTATCTAGTATTGGGATTTCTGGGTTTAAGATGTGAGCATTTTTAGTCATTTTCTCTTGCCTAATTATAAAAGGGGATTTAGAACAGTTGGACCAATTCACAACCACACTAATACTGTATAAGCATGCATATTTTCTCAAAGTCTTTCCAACAATGACTGATCCATTTTATGTCATCTTTTCCTGTTTTTTATGTTTTACTCATTTTGAAAATTAGTAAATTCATTTTTTCTCATCTTCCCTTGGAAAAAAGAAGAATCAAACATATGATGAATGTAAATATTTAGATAGAACAACCCCCATATTTGTCTAAATAAAAAAGTCATAATCTAAACCCTAAGTTTATCAGTTTTTGCTAGGAGATGAACTGATTGATCCTTTTAACAATATTGATGTTAAAGTTGTTCTGCTGATTCTTCCCACTCATCCATTTATATAAGTTTTCCAGATTTTGATGCTGCATTTTTCTTCATTTATCATTATATAATTGCATTCCATTACGTTCCTTTGTACCGTAATTTAGTTATTTTCTAATTGATGGCCATACCCCTTAATTTCCAGTTCTTTGACATTGCAAAAGAGCTGCTAGAAATATGTGTGTGTGTAATGTTTTAACATGTAGCTCTTTCTCTTTAGGGTCTAGATCCAATAATGGTATCTGTTTTTCTCAATTTCTAGGGTGTGAAGTGAACCCTTAGTTGTTTTAATTAGCTAGTATTTCTCTTGTAAGTAGTTAAATGTACCATGTTTTCAAATAGTAATTTATAATTAGCAATTCTTCTGAAAACTATTCATATCATTTGACTACTTAACAATTGAGGGAATTCTATATTTGGGTCATTTTTCCATATGACTTGAATATTAAACTCTTATTAGTGATGTTTATTGCAAATTTAAGTTTTTCCTCTCAGTGATTCCTGAGGGGTTTCTCAGTGATTTTGTTTATGTAAATGTATATCACATATTTGTAATTCCCATTTTACAGATTAGGAAATTGAAATTCAGAGAGGGGGAAGTGACTTTGTCCATGGTTACAACAATTAAGTGTGATGGATGGGGTCATTAATCAGTTGATCATATTTTTCTGATCCCCTAGTCCTGAACTATACCACCCTGTGTTTCTTTTTACTTTTTTTAAATTTAAGGCAATGGGATTAAGTGACTTGCCCAAGGTCACACAGCTAGGCAATTACTAAGTGTCTGAGGTCGGATTTGAACTCAGGTCCTCCTGACTCCAGGGCCGGTGCCCTCTCCACTGTGCCACCTAGCTGCCCCACCTGTGTTTCTTAAGGGAATTTTTTTTTTTAGCTTTTTGTAAGGCAAATGGGGTTAAGTGGCTTGCCCAAGGCCACACAGCTAGGTAATTATTATGCTTCTGAGGCTGGATTTGAACTCAGGTACATCTGACTCCAGGGCCAGTGCTTTATCCACTGCACGACCTAGCCACCCCCCTTAATAGAATTTAATATTTTTCCTAGGAATTTGAATGGTCTGACCTAAGAAAAGTTGAAAACAGAGACATAAACAGGCTTACCTGAGACCACATAACAGATTGTTCCCCAAGAGTTAATAGAAGATATCGATCCAACCTCTAGCCTTTTTAGGCTGCTTTTATATTCTTACCTCTTCTCCTTTTAGGTTATAGACTTATTTCATCTACTTTGTGTTTTTTAATCAGGACTACCTACCAATCAAGAAATAATAGAAATTATTATGAATAAATATAAAATTATTGATAAAGATGACAATACTAAGTCAAAGAGGGTGTGTTCCAAGGTCACTTATTATTTAAATTAATCTTATAAATGCATTCTATTGCATCAACTGAGTGAGCATGCATTCTGAAAGATGATAATACACAGCTTTAAGATATGTATTTAGTATTCAGGCTTTAATATTAAACATTATCCTATGTTAAATACCATATTGTTTATTTTTTAAAAGAGGAAAAAGTGATTTCTAGACTTTATATACTACAAGCTTCTTTAAGAGAAAAATTATTAGTTTTATAAATAAACTCATATATGACAATGGAATCTCAATTGCATATCTGTTTTTTAACAAAAAAATTTCATTTATTAGATGGTAATATAATTCTTCAGGAAATTTAGTTGAGAATGAGCACATATGAAATTATATCCTGTAATTTTTGTTTGTTTGTTGTAGAATTAGGACAACTGAGTCTCATCATGAAGGAAACTATTATCTTTCCTAAACTCATCTAAGTTTTCTGATTTCTTTAGTGTGACCTTTCTGGGTATTTGAATTTAATGTGACTAAAAAAAATTAAGGGGTCACATACAAAAAAGTGGCATTTAAAAGCAATTCCTTTATGGCAGAATGCCATCTTAGTTGGAAAAGTTAGAGTTTAAATATTTCAGATCCATTAAGTAATTTAGGATATCGATAATACATATTTATAATTATAATATAAATATATATTAAATATATAAAAGTAAATATATGGTTATCAGTGCAACATGAGCATAGGTCATTCACAAAAGGTACTTTGTAATAAAAATCAACTGATAAGGATTAATAGACTGATTTTGTGTACATGTTATTAAAACATTTCTTTCTTTTGGAATGAATTTATGTGTTTGTGCAAATACATGAGTCCAAATTGCTAACATGGTGTTGATTTTTTTTAATGATCCATTTCTTAAGTGTTACCAATTCAGTAGGGAAATGAGTCCTTGCTTATTCATACTATGAGCTGCATATTTGAATAAAATTATCTTTTGTTTACTATGAATTGAACTTAAAATATTTGAGAGAATATTCATGCACAGAAATGCATGTGAAGAATTTTTTGTTAATTCTTTAAATAGTTCAACAGAGTTCCTAGTTTGCATTTTCTGTAATAGTAAGGAAATAAGTTTTTCATAGAGCTTATCATGCAAATTTACTTGGAATTATCTTTTGAAAATATACAGCCTTTTGAATATCATATGTTGTTTTTGATCAAAAACTTAAAAAAGTTAAATAATTCTATCAGAATCAACTAAAACTGTTGGTAATTGTCTTTTTTTCCTTGAAATTAGCAAATGATAGCATCAAAACCTTACTAGTGAGGTGTACAGTAGGTCATTTGCTGCTGCAAGGCATTTTCTCTCCCTCCAGGATGCTCTTGTTTAGTTTCGCTTCACTTTCTGCCTGTGGCACTGTGTGGTGAAATTCAGACATGTTCTTCCCCTCCAAGGAATCTCTAGGGTGGAGAATAACTTATACAAAATTAATAAATGGTGTTGCTTTTTCATTATCGCCCATCTAAGGCAATTTGCAATGTTCTCTTTAGGAAAAAAAAGGGGTTGCATAGAATGCACTTGCAGCAGCAAATTAACAAATTAAATGCCATATATTCTCAGTTTGAAGAGAAAGTATGTATTTGGGAATAGCAAATGGATTAGAAATGATTAACAAATAATTCCTCATGTAATCTTTTCACAACATTTTTCCTTTAAGGTTTTATCACAAACAAAACAATAAAATGATCAAAACTTAATATTATAAATGAAAAATAGATGACTTGTATATTTCCTTATAATTTAAATGTCGGAGTTGTTGGCTATTTCCCTGAATTAAGCTCCCATTCTGTCATTCCTAGAGATGAGGAATCAGTTATTTGTTTGGTAACTTAGAAATTGTATTTTAATAGTCTAGGTGTATATTTTTGCTTAGATGTAGTTTGTTGTAACATTTTAGAAACAAGCTCTTGAGAGAACAATTGGCATGGATAGCTTTAATATACTCTGTTGTATACTATTTGAAACCTCAGTCTGCATAATGCTATAGGCAGTGAGATTTAAGATTGCTTTTGAGAAGAGAATGGCTAATGAATCTTGGGTGTAAATAATTGCTGGTCCATAAGGAAAACAACTTAAAGTTGCATTTAAATTTTTGGAGGGTAATTAGTTTTAATTGTTTTTCTATCATTCTGAAGTTGTTTTGTGAACTTTGTATTGCCCCCCCCCCCACCATGCAATGCCTGTCCTTAAAGCTAAATAAATTAGAATTGTTTTGGCATTGAAAGTGTTTGAACTGATTATAAATAATCTTAATGTTTGCATTGTCTTTTAAAATCAGATTATAGAAGAAAAATTAATAATTTGAAATATAACATTTTGCTTAAGCAAAAAATCCTTAGGGAAATAATAACCCTTCACAATGTGCTCCAAAGGACTTGTCATTTGCCACCATCACTCAGCAACCTCTCCTCTCTATTCTCTATAATAGATGTGATAGCAGTTAACCACCACCCTCTAGCTCATTCTTTCTCTTTTATCAAGGTATTTAGAATTTGCTGATAGCTTCTTCCTCTTTTCCCTTTACATTTGAGGACTTCAATATATGTTTTGATTTTTTCTCAAATGATAATTTTTTTTTTGTTGTTTGAACTTCTCAAGGTCCATGACTTTCACCTTCTCTCCATTTCAGCCATACAAAGTGATGGTTGTACTTTTTTTTTCTAGTTTAAATTTATATTTATTTTATTTTTGCACAAATGATTTTTTATATACATTGTTAAAATATTCTTGTTTAAGAATAAACATAATACCCCCCCAAATAAAGTAAAGAAAAGCAATAAAGTAAAGGAAAGAGGAAAAAATGAAAATAAAAAAAATAATAATAGGGCAGCTAAGTGGCACATTGGATGGAGCAACAGCCCTGAAGTCAGGAGCACCTGAGCCCAAATCCAGCCCCAGATACCCAACAATCAGCCAGCTGTGCAACCCTGGGCAAGCCACCCCCAACCCCACTGCCCTGCAACCCCACCCAAAACCAACCCCCAAATATAATAATAATAATAATAATAATAATAATAATAATAATAATAATAATAATAAAAAATGTGCTTCAGTGCTTCAGTCTGTGTTCCAACACCACTAGCTCTATCACGGGTGGATCACATTCTTTAGGATAAGTCCATCACAAAAGCTACTTCCATAATTTTCCACTGTTGCCATTGCTGAAAATTTAGTTAGAGTCCTTATTTTATAAGCTTGAGAGGGAGCACCCAAAAGAGGATCTCCTCCTGTCGCCATCTTGACTCTACCTCCCTACTTTTTTTTTTTAATAAAGATTTTATTTATTTTGAGTTTTACAATTTTTCACCTGATCTTACTTCCCTCCCCCCACCCTCCACAGAAGGCAATTTGTCAGTCTTTACATTGTTTCCATGGTATACAATGATCCAAATTGAATGTGATGAGAGAGAAATCATGTCCTTAAGGAAGAAACATAAAGTATAAGAGATAGCAAGATCAGACAATAAAATATCAGTTTTTTTCCTCCTAAATTAAAGGTAATAGTCCTTGGTCTTTGTTCAAACTCCATAGTTCTTTCTCTGGATACAGATGGTATTCTCCATTGCAGACAGCCCCAAATTGTCCTTGATTGTTGCACTGATAGAATGAGTAAGTTCATTGAGGTTGATCATTGCCCCCATGTTGCTGTTAGGGTATATAGTGTTTTTCTGGTTCTACTCATCTCCCTCAGCATCAGTTCATGCAAATCCCTCCAGGCTTCCCTGAATTCTCATCCCTCCTGCTTTCTAATACAACAGTAGTGTTCCATGACATACATATACCACAGTTTGCTAAGCCGTTTCCCAATGAAGGACATTTGCTTGTTTTTCAATTCTTTGCTACCACAAACAGGCCTGCTTTGAATAATTTTGTACAAGTGATGTTTTTAATGGTTGTACTCTTGATATCATCATCACTTAGAAGTAATTCTAATTCCATAAACTAGAATTCTGACATTCTTTTATCATTCTTTTTATCCTTGGTTTCATTCCTCCTGAATTTATTCTTTGTCCTTACTGTGAACTCCAGTTCACCCATTCCTCAATGTTCTTCTAAATCATAATTTCTGAGTCTTTGTCTTTTCTTTCTTCTCTGCCTTCCTCACTCTGTTGAAAATTGCTCTTTTCAAAATTACTTTCATATTTAAGTTGACAAATTTCATAGCTTTTTCTCAATCTTAATCTTTTTGACCTCTCTGGACTCAGCCTCACCTTTCTGGCTTATCTTTTGGATAATGAGGTTTTTTGACTCTCTCTTGGTTCTCCACTTACCTTCACGGCTGTGTCTATCTTCTCAGTATTCTTTGCTGGTTCATTGTTTGTGTCTTATTCCCTGTGCTATTTCCCTGGCCCTCTTTTGCTTTTCTGTTGTATGACCTATTTCATCAGCTTCATAGTATTTAGCTATCACTTTTATATAGAAGACTGTAACCCTTTTTTCCTCTCCTGAACTGCATTCCCAGATCATCATCTATCCCTTGGACATTTCTATCTGGGTTTTCCAAAGGCATTTAAAATTCTTCAGGTCTTAAATCATAACCTTGAACCCTTCTCTCTTTCTCAGTTTACTGTTTATGTTGACAACACAACCATCCTATGTTGAGTCTACAACCATCCTAATCACTCAAGTTTTGTAATGTTGGAGTATCTCTTTCTCCCCATATCCCATTTTCTCTGCCAAATCTTTTCACATCTGTCTTTATATATTATCCATCAACACTTTCTCTCTATTCACATTTAAAAAATAATCATCTTTCCTCCCAAACTTTGCCTTTTCCTCAGTTCTCTGATTCTGTTGAGAATACAGTTATCTTATTAGAAAGTCAAGTTTTGCATCTTTGTAGCCCCTGTTCTTGTATCCAATAGTTGACAAATTTTTTTATTTTTTTTGGTCATTTTATCTCTAGAATCTATTCTTCATTCACGTATCTTACACCTTTATTTTAGGCTTTTATTGATTTTTCTTTGGGTGGTTTCAAGTACCTCCTATTAGGTTCTATTCTACTTTACACAAAGTTGCCAAGGTTATTGTCCTAAAATAATAGTCTGACCACTTCACTTACTCAAGAAGCTCTAAGGGTTACTTGTTCCTTCCAGAATAAAACACAAACTTCTCCATTAGACATTTAAGACCCCTTATAGTTTTGGATAAACCCTACCTTTCAAAAACTTATTGCACCTTTTTCTCTTCCAGTCTGTGTTACAGCTATACAGATATGCCCATTTTTGATAATGACATTTTATGTGCCATCTTTTTACCTTTCAAGCTGCTCTTCCCTGTGCCTGAAATAGTCTCTTAGCTGTGCTTGGATCAAATGTTATCTCTGACCTATCTATCCCATCTTGAAGCTAATGCCCTTCACTCCCAAAATTGCTTTGTATATTTATTTCTTCTCCTTGAGAACAGAACTTCTTGAGAACAATAAACTTCATTTATTCCTTTTTAATATATAACATCTAGCATGGTTATGTGGCACTTAGTTATTAGCACATAGTTCATTTTTTTTTGGAATGAAAGTAGATGGGTTGTGATCGGGTGATTCTTGTCCTTGGTTGTTGAAGAAGATCCAATATGATATCACTATGTTTGAGACAAATTACATTGTGTCACTCTGTGGATGATCAAACCAACATGAACTCGGAATGCTCTATTGAAGGTAGGGCACAAATAGTCCATGTGAACACCTAGGGTGCTTACTCTAAACTTATATATGTCATGTTTTCTTTGAACTGCTTCAGTTCTGCCTTCCTTGTAGAGTGCAACACCCTCTCTCATTGCTCATCCAAAAGCCAACTGAAATTGTCCAGGTTATAAAGCATGAAGAGGTTATCCCCCAAGGAGGCCTCCATTGTCCATCTCTAGAAAGGTAAAGGGAATAGATTGTTCTGTGACAATCACAGGACGTTTTAGTCATTGTTGGTAAGATTGTTGCCAGAGTCCTTCTTAATAGGCTGATTCTTCAACTGGACGATGGTCACCTCCTTGAGAGCCACTGTGGCTTCACAAAGAGTTGAGGAACAGTCGATATGCTGACAACTCCAGGAAAAAATGCCAGGGGTCTATTTACCACATTTGTGGATCTGACCAGGATGTTTTATGCCATCATTCATGAAGGTTTATGGAAAATTACGTCAATATTTGGTTGCCCAGAGTTCATCAGTATTGTACTGTTTCATGACAGCATGCATGCTTGTCTGGGATCTGGATAATGGAACAATGCTCTCAAGTTTCCCAGTCACCAATGGAGTGAAACAAGGATGTGTCCTTGCTCCCATACTTTTTAGCATGATGTTTTCAGCTATGTTATCAAATGCCTTTACGGAGGATGAACATGATCTCAAGGTCAGCTACAGCCCTGATGGTAAATTCTTCAACTTGAAAAGGCTGCAAGCCAAGGCTAAAGTAAAGGGAGGGTTGCTACATCATCTTCTGTTTGCAGATGATCATGCACTCAATACGATATCTGAAACTGAAATGCAGCAAAGTATGAATCTATTCTCTGCTGCTTGTACTAATTTTAGTCTAACAACACCAAGAAAGAACAAGTGATTCATCAACCAGCACCACACCATCCATATGTGCAACCATTGATTACAAGAAATGGAGAAGTTTTGAGTACGATGGACAAATTCACTTGGCACTGCTACTTCCAAGAAGGTACACATTGACAATGAAGTTGACACACACATTGCCAGAACTAGCTCAGTATTTGGGCGGCTCTGAAGGAAAGGGAAGGGAAGAAGTATTAGACTGACTACCATCCTGAAGGTCTGCAGGCTGACCTCATTTCTGTATGTCTGTGAAACCTGGACAGTCTACCAGTGCTATGTCAGGGAACTGAAAGGTGGGTTGTAAATCTTAAAGGACTTTGTAGATGTGAGCCATTCTTTTTTATTCTACGTAATATTTTGTCACAGGGCTACTAGGTGGCAAAGTGGATAAGGTGCTGGACCTGGAGTCAGGAAGACTCATGAGTTCAAATGTAGCCTCAGATATTTACTAGCTGTGTGGTCCTGGGCAATTCTTTTAACCTGATTTGCCTAGTTTTCTCTTCTGTAAAATTACCTGGAGAAAGAAATGGCAAACAACTCCAGTTTCTTTGCTAATTTCCAGGTAATAAATTGTAAAGTAGTGTGGCAAAAACTAGGCATAGACCCACATCTCATGCCCTATATCAAAATAAGGTCAAAAATGGACATAAAGTGCAACACCATAGACCAATTAACAGACCAAAGAATACTCTGTCAGATCTATGGAAAGGGGAGAAATTTATGACCAAGGAAAAAATAGAGTACATTATATATTGAAAAATGGATCATTGTGACTATATGAAATCAAAACGTTTTTGCACTAATAGAACCAATACTGCCAAAATTAGAAGGAAAACAGAAAGTTGGGAAACAATCTTCACAACTAGGGGTTATGATAAAGGTCTTATTTCTAAAATATATAGAGAGAATTGCATCAAATGTATAACGTTACAAGTCATTCCCCAATTGATAAATGGCCAAATGATAAGAACAGTTTTCAAATGAAGAAATTAAAGCAGTATATATTTAACAAATATTCATTAAGATGTATTCTTTTTGCAGAGCAATGTATGAAGGCTTGTGTAACATAAAAAGTTTAATATATTCTTCCTATCCTCATAATACTTATTGTTTACTAAAGAATATGATGCATGCAAATAATTACTTTGAATCTGACATTTTTATTAGTTATGAATACACACTGAATTCAGACCCAACCAAGGAAAAAAGATGCCCTCTTCCTTTTCCTCTGACAAACTCTTTCCTTCCCTGTTTTTTCCCTTGGAAGATGAATATAATCTTTTTTTAAAATTGTTTTTTGAATTTTACAATTTTTTCCCCCAGTCTCACTTCTTTCCCGCCACCCCCCACAGAAGGCAATCTGATAGTCTTCACATTACTTCCATGGTATGCATTGATCAAAATTAAATATGTTGAGAAAGAAATAATATCCTCAAGGAAAATATAAAATATAAAAGATAGCAAAATTACATAATAAGATACCTTTTTTAAAAATAAAATTAAAGGTAACAGTCTTTGGTCTTTGTTCAAACTGCATAATCCCCTATTTGGATATAGATGGTATTCTTCATTGTAGATATCCCAAAATTGTCCTTGATTGTTGCACTGAAATGAGCAAGTCCATCAAGATTGATCATCAAACCCCATGTCGCTGTTAGGGTGTACAGTGTTGTTCTGGTTCTGCTCATCTCACTCAGCATCAGTTCATACAAATCCTTCTAGGCTTCTCTGAATTCCTATCCCTCCTGGTTTCTAAGAACAGTAGTGTTCCATAATATACCCCATTTTGTTCAGCCATTCCCCAATTGATGGACATTTGCTCAATTTCCACTTCTTTGTGACCACAGACAGGGCTACTATGAATGTTTTTATACAAGTGATGTTTTTACCCTTTTTCATGATCTCTTCAGGGTATAGACCCAGTAATGGTATTGCTGGATCAAAGGGTATGCACATTTTTTAATTACCCTTTGGGCCTAATTCCAGATTACTCTCCAGAAATGCTGAATGAGTTTCTCCAATGCATTAGTGTCCCAGATTTCCCCGCATCCCTTCCAACATTGATCATTGTCTTTTCTGATTATATTGGCCAGTCTAAGAGATGTGAGGTGGTATCTCAGAGATGTTTTAATTTATATTTCTCTAATCAGTAACGATTTAGAACAATTTTTTCATCTGACTGTGGATCACTTTGATTTCCTCATCTGTAAATTGCCTCTGTATATCCTTTGACCATTTATCAATTGGGGGTTAATCAATTAATTAATTAATGTGTCAACTCTCTCAGATGAACTATTTCCTTTGTATCATAGAATTCCTGAGAGATTTGATTCCTAATTCAATGACATTGGATTTTGAAGGATCTTGAAAATCAGGAGAGTTGCCATGAGATTAGAAGAGGGCAAGCAAGTAACCTGATTTTCAAAAAATGGGAAGAGACCCGAATCAGACAAGTATAGTCCAGTGACTCGATTTCAGTTCCCTTGATAATTCTAGAATGGATCATTAGATAGTAGAGCAATATCTTGAAAAGGCCCTCCTTCAGCCAAAACTCACCAGTTTGCTTCCAGCTAGCAATCCCACCTCTTCTAGTTAATTGGGGTAATCAAACACAACTATTTTGAATTGATTCAGACTAGCCTTTTTATCCTGGTTAAACCATTACTAAAGTGTTTGT
This sequence comes from Macrotis lagotis, assembly GCF_037893015.1. Taxonomy (NCBI): domain Eukaryota; kingdom Metazoa; phylum Chordata; class Mammalia; order Peramelemorphia; family Peramelidae; genus Macrotis; species Macrotis lagotis. The sequence continues at coordinate 220,459,168 of NC_133666.1, forward strand.
ATAGTCTGAACTATGGGCCAGTTCTAACGTAATTCCTAGGTTTTGGTTCAGAATCTGTCAACCAGAAATGAAGATAACCTATCTCTGAAATTTAGGTCAACAGGTAAATTATGTATTTATCAAGTGTTTTATTTCTATATATCATTCTAGAAGAAGAGGACATTCATTGTACTCAAAGGAACACCAATATAAATAAAATCTTATATTACTTGGTAAATTTTGCAAGTTAATGCAAGTTGTAGAATTATTCTGTACTTGAAACAAGGCTTTGCTTCTCATTCTTGGTTTGGTTTGTTCTATCAGACTGTCTTCAATAAATTCAGTCCTTACAATAAGGATTCCCATCCCCTCAGAACTAAGGAATGACACAGTCTCTGAGATTTAGAAGATATCCAAGGGACACAGTAACATTAGAAATTTCTCTAAACAAGCCTGATTTGCAGGCAAGTCAGGTTTATGTTGTGCTTTAAATGAAGAAGAGATGAGTTGGAGGCAATTAAAATTGGAATTGAGGATTCTTCCAGTACATAGCTCTTCAGTGATTTGAGCATTCCTGGTCTAAGATGCTTTTTTATTCCTTGTCCTCTACCCTTAAGGGAAATTGGGTCTCCAGAAGTTAGACTTATAGTTTCCACTCAGAGTGACCAACCTTGCTGATTAATGGACATATGAAAGCAATAGCAAATGTCTGAAATTGTCATGTCTGTAAATCATTTCTTTTGAGATGCTCCCTCTATTTTCTTGCTATGGATTTGTTATTGGAATAGGCTGACCCTACCTATGATTAGATTTTTGTTTGTTTTGACAGTTTTGTATAAAACACACACACACACATACATATATATATATATATATATATATATATATATATATATATATATCCCTTTCAATATGGGGTGTGGTTTTGAGACACCCTTCAAAAGAATTTTTAAAAATGGAAAAGTAATAATTTTAGAATATATATGTATATATGCATGCATATATATATGTGTGTGTTTGAACAGTATAGAGTCATCTAGAAGGCAGTGACTTGGGTAAGAGTGGTAGAAAATATGAGTTAAAATTTCACCCTAGACAACTGTGATTCTGGGCAAGTCCTTTAACCTTTTTCTGCCTCAGTTTCCTTATCTATGAAACGAGTTCCAAAGAAAGATCAAATGACATAAAATATTCACAGTGCTTTATAAACTTTAAAACTCTTTGTAAATGTTAGCCATTACTACCATCATTCATTTTTCATTTATATTACTATCATGTATTTCTTTTACTGGCTGGAAGAGGATCTACCAAATGATACCTTCCTTTTATTGTTTTATCCAGGTTGTTCCATTACTCTGTCTGTCCTGGTTGTCATTTTGATTAACCTTAATTTGTCCTTTTTAATACTTCTTATTTTTCAGAAGATTGAAACAGGAATAGTCAAATAGAAATAAAAACAAAGCAGTTTCTTAAGATTCAGAGGTTATTACAGTCTCTCATTTCATACTCTTCTTTCATTTCAAACTAGACCATTTATTACAACCATTCTATCTCACTTAACCTCCAACTCTTAGAATCCTTAGCTTCTTTTATAGTTGAGCTTATATTTCCCTCCAAGAAGCTTCTCTTGATCTCCTTTCAGTTATTAGTACTCTATTCCAATGAAATTATTTTGCATTTTCTTTAAAAAATCCACAAATTTATACTGACTTTTTGGTTCTTAATCACCAAAATTTCTCCATATTACAAATACTGGTTTTTTTTTTTTTTAGTTTTAGTTTTTTTAGTTTTTGCAAGGGATATGGGGTTAAGCAGCTTGCCCAAGGCCACACAGCTAGGTCATTACTAAGCGTCTGAGGTCGGATTTGAACTCAGGTATTCCTGATTCCAGGGAGGTGCTCTATCCACTGCGCCACCTAGCCACCCTACAAATACTATTTTTATAACATTTTTAAAAAAGGACAGATGAGGAAAAAACCCAGCAAAATTGGTTGTATATTGCAAAAGTCTGTGAAGTATGCTATGTTTCTGGACCTCCCATTCCTGTTGAAGATTAGGGTGTGGGTGTCCCATTCTTTCTTTTCTTTGGAATTAGGTTTATTCTAATTTTGTTTCATTCACTTTTGATACTTTTGTGGTAGTTTTTTTTTCCATCTGCACTATTGAAGGCATTGTATATATTTTCCTAGATTTTTTTACTTTATTTTTCTCAAATTCATAAGGATCATTTTATGCTTTTTTGTGTTTATCATATTTGCTATTTCCTACAGCATAGTAATAATATTCTATTATATTTAGTTACTACATTTTATTTAGCAATTATCCAATTGATGAGCATCTTTTTTTCCCCCCAGTTTTTAAAAGAGTTGCTATAAATATTTTGGTATAAATGGTGACTTGACTCTTATCACTGACCTTCTTGGAATCTAGCAATATAATCTATAAATCAGAAATTATGAACATTTTAGTTCCTAATTGCTTAATTTCATATTGCTTTCTAAAATGATTGTTCTGATACACAACTCCTGCAATGAAGTAGTGTTCTTGTCTTTCCAAATTTTGCATTTACAAATACTTTACATAATTTTTATTCATTGATCTGTCTTGCTCCTAATATTTTCTTTTTTGCTGAGTTCAGTTACTTTCAATCCTTTTGAAAAGCTTTCATTCATTTAATTACTCTTTTAACTTCTCTTCCATTCCTCCTACCATTTCTTTTTTTAACTTATATTTTTCTATCTATCTATCTATCCATCTCTCTATCTATGTATCTATCTATCTATAGGAAATAGGGGTTAGTGATGAAGAAGAAATTTCTGTCATTCATTCAATATTCCTCCCTCTTATCTTAAGCAGTGTTATTTATGGTATACTGGTCCTATGTTACCATGTAATCTGTATCAGCAAAAATTTTACATTGAAGATGAAATATGTAGCAGTCTCTAAGTGCTAAAAGATCACAAATTTGGTCAATTAGGAGGACTGACATGTATGTGATGCAATATGTTGTTAGAGGGTCAGAAATTTGTGTCCAGGAAAAATGGAGGGAGGGAGGGCCAAGATATATTAAGAAAGCAGAGAGAAGATCCAGGTTTTGCGTTACCACATAGGTAACTACATAACCAGAGTGTGGATTCATGCACAATAGAAAGAATTTCTTTAATCAATTTCTCCTTTCCTTATTTCAATAGAGAAATTTATTAGAAAGGTAAAGATCTAGCTTTTGAGTGTGAAGTGTGCGTGTGTGTGTGTGTGGGGGGGGCAGAGCAGTGTGCCATGGAAGGGGTTGGAGAGTGAGGGAAATCAGAGTTGACAAACTTGAATTGATAGAAAGGGCTTGTCAGAGAAAAAAATCTTAACATTATCATTAATTAATTTTAGTCACAAGTCTAACAGAAACTATTTTTATTGATTTATTTAGCATTATTGTAAATTGAAATCTAGAGAGAGAAATATTCAAACTACCATAAACCTTTCATGTTTTTTGGACATTTCTCTCCCTATAACGGTTTTCACCAACATTTGAAATTTTGTACAAAGAAAAAGTCACCACGTTAAAAATATAGTTCTGTCTTGACATTCTGCTCTAATAGAGCAATAAACATTTTATAAACTACTCAATTCCTTCCTTGATCACTTTCCTTTGTAACTGAAAAGATTTCATTCTGTGTAGTGAATATTTTAATCATTTAATGGTCAAGAAGACTTAGGTGGATTGCAGTCCAGTGCTTTCCTAGGATTGGAAAGGCAATCTGTTTGCATTTTTAATTCACTGGAAAGACAATTACTTTGTTTGAATCCTTAATCCATTTTATTATGAAAGATCTTTTGTTCTTACTTTACAAATGAATAAAATGAGTACTTTAGAGGTAAAGTCATTGCCTAAAGTATTACACCTAGTAAAAAAATAGATCCAGCATTCAAATCCAGTTATTCTGATTTATAATGAGTTCCAGAAATATTGAGAAGTAAAACTTTGTCTTTCTGTATATATATACTTAAAAGTTCTTAGCTCTTTAAACATTTTCAGTAGTATTTAACTACCATTATAGCTTTTGACACTATGATGACTATCTGAACTTAAGATTTGTCTGCTGTAAATAATGTAATTTTAAGAAAGGAAGAAGAAAAATGGGATATAAATTTAGAAATCATTCATGTATAGCAATTTAATCCATTTACAATGTTCTTCCAGAAACATCCAGTGCAACTGTGCTTTTGTGCAATGTTTCTATTTCTATTGATAAGGATTTAAGTATCTGCTTTGTGCCAGAGACCTAGTTGCTTAGTATACATCCATGAAATTGTCCTTGTTCTCAAGTTTACATTTTATTAGGGGAGGAAACAAATGTAACTTAAAATCTGTGTACTTTGAAATTCTTTAACTTCAGTCATGTAGGAGATTAAAGCAAACAGCAAAATGAAATTGAGAGGTAATTTGTTCAAATTTTAAAATGTTTCATCTTAAATCTTAAATCCAAAATGCCTATTGCTGTCTGGCACAAAAGATACTTTTGTTGAGTCATTTTACAGTTATTTCTAACTCTTGGTGACCAAATTTGACCAGTTTTCCTTGCAAAGATAATGGAGTGGTTTGTATTTCCTTTTCCAGCTCATTTTACAGATGAGGAAGAGATAAACAGGGTCAAGTGACTTGCTTAGGGTCCACTGCTAGTAAGTAACAAAAGCCAGATGTGAATTCAGGGCTTCCAATGCACTCTCCCCCTACCTAGTTGTTCCCAGAAGGTACTGCCATTTTTTAGTATGAAGTTTTTGTTTCAGCTATAGCCTTGATCACATCACTTATTTTCACAATAAGCTCCTTCAAAGCATGAAGTTTTGATGAGTACACTTCTCACAATTAGAAATAATATTAATAGTGATGATGGTAATAATAAACTTGAAATTTACATAGCATTTAAGATTTGCAAACCCCATTATATATTTATCTCAGTTGAACTTCATAGATACTCTTTGAGACAAGTGATATTATATCCATTTTATAGTGTCTTGCTTGCTTATGATCATAAGTGTGATAATAAGTGTACTCTAGAATTTCACCTCAAACCTTCCAAGTACAGCACTTTATTCACTGACTATATTTCACCCTGTTACTGTTGAGTGAGAGTCATTCTTCAGAAAGTATGAGGTATATTACAGTTATTTATTCATTAAAAAAACTTGAAAATTATTTGTTGTGCCTTATAGATTTTTTTATCTTACAAAAGTGGTCATAATATATTTCAGATTACAAAAAGATTTAAGAAATATATACATTCATGCAAAGCATAAAAAATAATAATTTTCCTGAGCTTAAACAAAATATATACCAGGTAATTTTGTAGATGAGGGGTAACTGGCATAATCAGAATAATATAATAATGAAATCATAGACCCTGCTTAATTTCTCAAATACATGGAGAACTGAGTCAAATTTATATTTTTCCCAATTTGTAAATGGTCAAAGGATGTGACAGGCAGTTTTCAGACAAAAATATCAAAGTTGTCTACATAATTATTTGGAAAAATGCTTCAAACTGGTATTGATTAGAGGTATGCAAATCAAAACAACTCTGAAGTTCCACCTCATATCTATTAGATTGGCTAATATGACAGAAAAGGAAAATGATAAATATTGGAGGGGAAGTAGAAAAATTTGGACTAAAGCACTTTTTTTTTTAGGTTTTTGTAAGGCAAATGGGGTTAAGTGGCTTGCCCGAGGCCACACAGCTAGGTAGTTATTAAGTGTCTGAGACTGGATTTGAGCCCAGGTACTCCTGACTCCAGGGCAGGTGCTTTATCCACTGTGCCTCCTAGCCACCAGGACTAATGCACTCTTTCTTTTTTTTTGCAAGGCAATGGGGTTAAGTGGCTTGCCCAAGGCCACACAACTAGGTAATTATTAAGTGTCTGAGGTCGGATTTGAACTCAGGTACTCTAGACTCCAGGGCTGGTGCTCTATCCACTGGGCATCTAGTTGCCCGTTTTTTTTTAGGGGTTTTTTTTTTTTTTTGCAACTAATGCACTCTTAATGGAGTTGTGAACTTATCCACTTGTTCTGGAGAGAAATTTGGAACTATGTCCAAAGGGCTATAAAACTATGCATACCCTTTAACCCAACAATACTACTGTTATATCCCAAAGAGATTTTCTAAAAGAGGAGTTAAAGGACCTATTTGTTAAAAAAAAAATTATAGTGTCTTTGATTTGGCAAAGAATTAAAAATTGAGGTTATACTCATTAATTGGGAAATGAGCTAGTTATGACATATGATCGTGATATAATGCTATTGTGATTTAAGAAATGATGAGCAGGATGTTTTCAGGAAATCTTGGAAAGATTTATATGAACTGATGCAAAATAAAGTGAAAAGAACTAGGAAAAAATTGTCCATATTAGCAGCAGTAATGCACTTTGATCAATTATGGGTGGCTTAGCTCATTTCAGTAATTTAGTGTTCCATGACAATTACAAAAGACTCGTGAAGAAAAATGCTGTCTCACCACAGAGAAAGAACTGATGGAGTCCGAATACAAATGGAAGCATATTTTTTAAATTTAATTGCTTGCCTTCACAATGAGGAAGGAAGAGAGAGATTTTGGAACTTAAAACTTAAAAAAAATGAATGTTGAAAATTTTTACATGTAATTGAAAAAAATTAAATATTAAAAATTAAAGGGCAGACATTTGTTTTACAGAGAATTTTGGATCACTAAATACATTTCAGTATTCCAAAGACAATTTAGCCCATTTATTTGTTCAACCCTGAGCCCTATTCTTTCCTAATTTGATGGATGAGCTCTGCTGATTGTCATTCCAACAGTGTATCATAATCTCAACTAAAGATCCAACCATGGTTATGTTAGAAAGCTTGCTGCAGTAAGCACAATGTCATTTACAAAGAGTGTCTGGAGGACTACACCATCTATAAAGAATTTCTTTTTTGCCTGGAATTCTATACTCAGTCTCATTCATGACACTTGTAAACATTTTTGGTGAAATTACTTTTCCTTGTTTTATACCTCATTTAATGTTCATAGAGGGATGTCTAACTAGTTCATCTCTGTTATATCTTTGAAAGAATCTTACAGTTTTTACAAATGTGTGAAGAATATCTTGCTGGATGAGATTTTTTAAAGGAATATCTTGCCTTGTTTTATCAGGTGTGTATAGAGGCATGTGTTTGTGTTTGTGTATGTGCATGAATGCCAAATAAAAAGTGTACACATATACTCACAGTATCCCAAGAAAGCAATTCAGTCATTTTCATATTACTTAAGAGAAGTACTATTTTTAACTTGTTAAAAGTTAAACGTTATCTTCTAAATCATACTACATTACAAATAAAGTATTAGTGAACAAAGTTTATTTTGAACTCTGATTTCTTTTTAGTTCAGATGCTGAGTAATATTTATAAACTAGACTTTTTTTAAGAATCCCATTGTGAATTAATTTTAATGTCATAAATGTCTTGAATGTCATTTTTTCTTTTCCTTGCCAAATCTATCTGGAACTATCTCATAAATTATCTCATGATTTTCTAAGATAGTTTTCTTTTACTCAAATTGTTTTTCTTATTGATAATTAAAAAAAATTCCAATTGCTCCTCATTTTCCATCTTTTGATTTTTATTCTTTTCTAGAGTTTTAGGACAGCTAGTCCACAGCTCACAAGGTCTGTTTTTTGATGTTTTTGAACAGTATTCCCACGAAAATTACATCACTGATAAACATACTATCGCTTTACTCCAAATATATGAAACATTGTTTAGAAACTCTTAATCATATTCTCAGGTTTAAATATAGATTATAAAGGCCCAGATGTCTTCAAAATTAAATTTTGAAATGCTTTGATAATAAATCACACATTAGGACTAATTTGACATCATTTTCTTTTACTGGCTAGAAATAAAAGTAGCGTTTAGCATCTTTGATAACACCAAAGGAAAGAGATCATTTGAGGGGGAAATTTTCAGCATTAAAGATGTTCAGAAACTTTAAAAACTACATAACTACTTGTCTAAAATTAAATTTAAAATATAATGTACAGATTGAAGGGTCTTTTGTGGAAGTGTTCTTAAATTGTTTTGGATGCTTTATTTGTTGACTTTTTATTTGGCACTAACTTTGGCAAGCATGGTGAGATCACCCATCTGTTCCCCTTAGCATCAGGCAGATTCTTTATATCAACTTACAGTCATAGAAAGTTGGCATTGGAAGGAACCTTTGATCATCTAACCCAACCTCCTCAAATTGCATATGAGGAAACTAAGAGGCGAAGTGATTTATAATCTGCTGCAAAAGCTAGAATTAGATTGTAAGTTTCTTGAACAAGTATAGAAGACTCCTTTTTCATCATGCTACAGATCTTTCGGTGGTATGTAGCCCTTCTTAGTTATAACATTTGACATCTGTGACTCTCTTAAAGTAAATTGGAATATTTTTAAAAGTTTTATGATCATAAAATTCACATCATTACTATTGAATAGACTTCTTTCAAATAAGAAAAGATGAGATTAAATTTTGGATATGAGAAATTCCTGTCAGTCTGCTTTGTTAAAAATTGAAATTACTTTCTCTAGAGGGAAGTAGCTATCAGTTGATAGCTATATAAAGATGATCTTCATTCCATAAGAAAAATATTCATACCATCAAGAGTTAATGATTGATTTAGGTGGATTCATCTACACCCTTGCTCACTATGATTTGAACTATGTCATTTCTTTATAAGGTGATTAATTGGGTTTAAGAATGAGACCAACCTTGTCTACCTAAATGAGAATTTAATTAAAGAGGTCTCAACTCCTTTAACCTCATGCTTTCACTAACTGAGGTAACCAGTTATTTTGTCCTTGGAAGAGGGAAGATAGATTTCAGTGATATCTCATAACCTTTAATTGTGTAGTAAAATTTATTTGAGAGATTAGGGAGGCAATATGATTTGATTGAAAGAATAGGTAATCATTGAATTAAAAAATCTGGGTTACTATCTCAGTTCTGACACATTTGTTTTGTGACCAATTTCTTCATGTTGAAGGACTTTTATTTTGGGATCTTAAAGTTCTCACTCTGAGATATTTGAAGAATATATCTTCTTATTTTAACTTTTCTCATTCTCATAATTTCTTAGAAAGTAATAGTTTTTGCATTGTTATTCCAAAATAGAATGATATATCAGCTAAATTATTTTAAGTATTTTGGTAGTAGACACCTTATAAATAATAACAGTTTTAGTGTTTTTAAAGGAGTAGGTAAGATTTACCTAGTATCAAGGGTAAATATGAATTTTTTTCATTTCATAATTTAAATATTTAATGCTGGTGGAATCCTTTTTCAAAATACTCTTTATTAAATATTAATTTTACATATTTATAGTATTATATAGGTTGCCAGTCGGTCACCAGCTATCTCACTCTTGAGGTCAACCACAACTATTGTCTACAAGATACAGTATTTTGCCTTCACATTTGTTCCAGATTGTTAAGCAGATGTTCTAGCCTCTAAATCAGGAAAGTGGGACCTCTCATTTCCCTGAGAGTAACTTTTGATAACTCTAAATCATATATGTAAAAGTAATTAGTTCTAGTGAAAGAGAAAACTGGTGATTATTAGAGGAACTAAAGTATTTACAACAAGGGTGGTAGTATGTCCCGGGGAAAGAACATTGACTCAAATCAGACAATCGGAATTCACATCCTGCCATGGATGCTTTTTCTTAGTGTGATAGGGTGGCAAGTTACTTCACTTCCTTGGACCTCAATTCCCTCATCTTTAAAATGTGTGGGGTCGAAAGAAGGGACCTCTGAAGTCCCTTGTGACTCAAAATGCATGATAATTATGGGTGTATATCCAATTCTACATAAGCATCTTTTCTAATATTCATGAATATGTGTTTATGTAGTATTGGTAGTAATGATTTTTTTCTTAGTCTTTAAAGTTGACAAAATAATTTTAATTGTATTTTCAAACTTATTGGCAGCCATTTTTAAAATTAGAAATTAATTATTAAAAAGTTTATTATAATCTCTCCATGATAATAGAACCTATACTATCAGACTGCATATTGTCTTAGGTCATTCTATTCCATATTTAGTTCAGGTGCTGGGGAAGGAGGGATTTCTCAAGTGCTGGGATTCCTCAGTTGAAAGTCAGTTGGAATGAATTATTTGAATTGTCCACATTTGTCATTTTTGTCTTGATTTCATTTTGAGGGTACTTGATTATGTGATATGGTGGAAGCAAAAAGGCTCCTTTTTAGATTATTCCCTGCTCATCAAATCCTCTTATTTTTAATTTGTGAAGTTTCAACTCTGCCAATGCTCCATGTATCTTGATTTCTTAGGGTTTAGCCAGTGGGCTGGGAGTGGGGTATAAGCTCTAGCAAAATCATATTGGAAAATGCAGCTCAGGTTTGAGAAAAGAGATTTTAAAGAATTTAAAGATTTTTAGGAAGCCTTATCCATAAATAAATATTTATTAAACACCTACTATGTGCCATGCACTGCTAATATCTGGGGGAAACAGAAAGAGGCAAAAGACAGTCCTTGTTCTCAAAAATAGCCTCAGTGGTTTTTTGGACCTCTTTTATCATTTGGTCTAGTTTTTTTTTTTTTTAGGTGTTATTCATTATTTTTTTGCGTCTTTTTTAAGCAAATTGTTGACTCATTTTTTCATGATTTTTTTTTGCATCATTCTCATTTTTCTTCCCAATATTTTTCTCTCCCTCCCTTGATTTTCAAAGTCCTTTTTGAACTCTTCCATCATTTGAAATCAATTCATATTTTCTTGGAGGTTTTGGAGGTAGAAGGACCTTGACTTTATCTTTCCCTGAGTGTGTGTTTTGATCTTCCTTGTCATCAAGTAACTTTGTTGGTCAGATTTTTTTTTCTGTTTGCTCTTTTTCCAAGCCTATTACCTATTACTTTTTTTTTTTTTTTTTTGCAAGGCAATGGGGTTAAATGATTTGCTCAGAGTCACACAGCTAAGTAATTATTAAGTGTCTGAGATCAAATTTGAATTCAGGTCCTCCTGATTAGAGGACCAGTGCTTTAACCATTGCACCATTTAGCTGTTCTTTTTAACTCTTTTAAAGTAAGGCTTTGTTTCCATTGTCTCAAGCATTAGGGGTTTTGTGCGACTATTTTCAGAGATACTTCTAGGGATATTTAAATTTTCTTTCAAAGAAAAAAGATGTTATGTTCTAAGGACAGATATGTTCACAGCGCTTCTGGCTTTTATTCTGGCCTTTGAGGGACTCCAAACATTCTTTTCTACCCTAGAATTGTGATGAAGGTACCTGCTCCTCTGGGGTTGCCCACTCTGATGTGATAGCACCAACCTGGGACCAACACCCAGCACTGACCCAGATCTGAGTGTAGACAAAACAATAGAGCCCTCTCTCAGTGCTCTGTTATCTCCTTCTGACTAGTTGTTCAACCAAATTATTGTCTGTGGACTGAGAACTCTTGAAGCAGCTGCTGCCATTGCTGATTCAGTGGCTCCCAAGGCCTGCTCCTGGTTTGCTAAATCCCAGCCTACTCTGGTACAGCTTGCTGCACTGCACTCCTCTCTCATCTTGGTGCCATAGACTTTCCTACTGACCTTATAAATTATTTTGGACTGGAAAATTATTTCAGTCAGTCTTTTTGTGGTTTCCTCCACTCTAGAATTTGTTTAGAATCATTATTTGGAGGTATTTGGAAGGTTTGAGGAAGAGCTCAGGGGAGTCCCTGCCTTTTTTTCTGCCGTCTTGGCTCTGCCTCCCAACAAAAACTCAATAGCAAATATATCCATATATACATTTTGAAATGAGTCATAGCATTACTAATTGTGGCTGTCATAGTTTAACTTATCACAGAGGATCAGGCAAAAATCTAAAGCAATCTGGGCCAGCTACAATATTGAGTGAATTGAATATGAACTTTAATTGAGATATCAGTTCATTTGAATTTTTTTTTAGATTTTTTTTGCAAGGCAAATGGGGTTAAGTGGCTTGCCCAAGGCCACACAGCTAGGTAATTATTAAGTGTCTAAGGCTGGATTTGAACTCCGTGCCACCTAGCAGACCCTCATTTTTTTAAATCACATTAACAAATATAAGATGGGAGTTGTATATGCAGACAAGTGTTAGCTAGTATTCTCAAAGTTCCCCATTTTTTCCCTCCTCTAACCCAACCTGCCTGCAGACACATCTATTATTCCCAGCAATTTTTGTAGATTTTTTTTGGTTGTATTGAAAATCTAAATAAATAATATTTCAGCATAAGAATCAAGAACATTTAGTTGGAAAATTTAAGTACAAATATATACTATGTGTGCTAGTTTATAAGACATATTTAAAGTACTGTTTTGTACTTTAAACTTGCTGATATCTTACCTAGAAGAAATTTCTGACTTGTCATGTTATTTTTATAAGCATTTCCTGTGGATTACAAAGAAAAGATTAACATTTTCTATACATTATCTTGTATCCATGTGTCTAATAGGTTATCCATGTGCATTAAAGGTAATATACATTATCCATGTGTATTAAAGGTCAAGTGAATATTTAAAAAATGAAGCCCAAATCTGGTCTTAGATACTTACTAGCCATGTGATCTTGTGTAAATCATTTAACTCTCATTCCTCTCTCCACATCAAGCTCAATGAAACATTGGAATGGAAGAAGAAAAAGAAAAAAAATTAGGGATATAAATTATTTACATTTTTATATCATCTCTACTATTTTTTCTTTCTAATTTTGAAGAATAAATTGAAGTTAGTTTTTTGTCTTAACATTCCTACCTTCATCCAGTTTTCATTGCCTGGAGCATGTACCTTGAACACATGAAGTTTTTTGAAGACGTGATAGCAATCCATTGCTTATCTCGTAAAATCTAGACATGTTTGCCTGTTTACATTTAGAGAGTTATTGTTTTATGAACTTTTTTCTTTTTGAAGGGTTTAAGGAAGAATGCCTGAAAGAATTAGATATCTATTAGATATCTATTTCCAATGATTGCATTTTAAAAAAATTTCTATATTCCCCTTTGCCTAGAACAGTATTTTGCATATTAGATAAACATTTCAAGTGCATCTTTGATTGAATCAGATATTACATCTTTACTGTTAGCCAATAGATTTTCAGGAGTTTTACTATACACTAGGCAATTTAAAGTTGATTGTGTTTGTGTGTGGCAGTTTAAAGTTGATTTTGTGTGTGTGTGTGTGTGTGTGTGTGTGTGTGTACTGGGATATCTTCCATTATTTATGAAATGGACCAACAATTATTTAACTAATTCACAAATCTTAATTATTGTGTTTATCAGACTATAAGCCCCTTATGGGCTAGAGCCATGCCTTTTTTTTCTTTGTAAATTATATTTTCCCCTATACATAGAGAAGCATCATGGTAGACTAAGAGTGTTGTCTTTTTCAATCTGACAGACCTGGATTCAAATCTTTATTTGACACATATTAGCAAGGTAAAGTATGCAAATCATTGAACCTCTCAGGGTCCCCAGAGAATTCTCTGACTGATTTACATCCAATTTAGTAGGGGAAAAAATGCTTTTGATGGTGTTTATTGAGAAATTTTTTTGATAAATTTTAATAGACATGAAACTGACTATTTTATTGGACAAGTGGAAATATAAATAATAAAACTGCATATAAAATTAGAACTATTATTTTGTGGTATTTAATTATGAGGCTCCATCTTTAATTGTTTAAAAATGATTTGGATTCTTCTAGATTATTTTATTTTGTCTCATTTTTTAGTTTACTTTTTCCTAACAACAACATATGAGAATAACTTTTACTCATTGTTAGATGGGTATCTTTTTTCATTAGTTCCAATTTAAATATTAGCGTATAAATCCAAACTGCTGTTCTTGCTTTGCTCAGTTGAATTTTTTTGTTTTCTAATCCTGGGAGGTGGAGTTCTAGCACTTAGAAAATTGATAGTTTTAGTGAGTAGCGCTCTGAGACTTAGAGATGGGTGACTTTTTTTTTTTTTTGCTTTGGTATAGGATTGAAAGTCTGAGATAGTTGAGATAGTGTGAGGTTAAATGAAGAGAATTTGATTTTAATAATTCTTAGGACAATGTGTGGGAAAAATATTGCTTCAGGTTTTCTTAATCATAGATGTTCTGTTGATATTACTTGTGATTAATTTAAATAATTGCATATATGGCCTGAAAATATTTTTAAAGTTTCTTTCTGAGCATAATTATGCTCATATACTATCATTTAGAGTGTTCTTGATATTCCAACTTTAAAATTAATCATGCTGTATATTTTTTGCATTATGAACATAACTTAATTGAAAATAGAGATTGAGAATTTAAAAAGTTATATTTAAGAATATGTAAGGTTTTTTTCATCTTAAATTGTGGAAGTTTGTAATTCCTCATTTAGGATGAGATAATTTCTTTTTTTTTAAATATGGAAGGAAATGAGAAACATTTTTTAAGCATTTATAACTACAGTCTAGTAGGATTTTTTTAAGAATTAAAATTCATTGATCTCTTTCTGCCTTAGTACTGTGAACCCTTTCATCTGCTGTAGTGCTATGATCTACTGGGATGGTTCCATATTTTTTTTTACAAAATTTTTTGAGCCAGTGTATGATAGCCCTTTATGGCAATAACTTACATGATCATAGCAACTTTTCTATTTAGCCTCAAGAACCATAAATCCATTATTTCTGGACTTCTTAAGTCTTTAGTCTTTTCTGTTAACTTAAGAGAACCAGAAGAGGAGACCATTCTGCTTTTGAAGTTTGGGGAATCTATAATTAATATAGAGAGCAGCTCCAAAATTTCTCTTATTTTTCAAGCTTCTTATTTTTATTTGATAAAATAAAATTTATCTGCAATTTGATGAAATTCTTACTGTCATTGATCCAAAATTATTTAAACCATTAAAATATATTTGAAGATTATTGTTATCTGAAAGGCAAAATTATTTGTACCCTTAACTTTCAAACTCCATAATGCCCAAGTACAGTGCAGTGTACCCATTTTTATTTTGGAAATACCTTTTACATAATCTTTAAATGATTATTGAAGTTTCTCAAGATTTTTAGATATAATTTAAACTCCCTATTTAGTCTAAATTTTTCTTAGATCAGTAGTAGATTGCAACTAGTGTGGAAAGAATGTTCCTCTAGAGTTGAGATGAGAGATCCTGGGTTCGAATTCTACTTCTAATGCCAACTGTCTTTGTAATCTTGAGCAAGTCTGACCTCTCTGGGCATTGGTTATCTTATCAAAATAATGGGATTGGGGTAGATGGTCTCTGATGTTCCTTCTACCTCTAAGTTCATGATCCTAAGCTACTTTGAACTTGAAAGACATTGAGTTTTATAGTATGCAACATTAACTTATATTTTATTAAAAATTATTATCTATTTTTAATATTCTTTGACTTTTAGTTGAATTCCAAATTTTCAGCCTCCTTCCCACTCTACACCAACTACCAGGAAGACAAGCAAAATTCTATCCATAATACATATGAAATCATGCAAAAATATATTTCCATATCAACCATATATAGAAAATATAGAAATATATATGTAGAATAAAGCTTTATAATGTATAGCTATATATATATATATAATGAGAAAATTATGCATCAATTTGCACATAGTGTTTATCAGTTCTCTCTTTGGAGCAGTTTTTCATTATAAGTTCTTTGAAATTATCTTGGATCATTGTATTGATGAGAGTGATCAGGTATTTCAGTGTATCATCATTACAACATTGACTGTTGCTGTGCATAATGTTCTTTCAGTTCTTATTACTTCACCTTACTTCAGTTACTATACGTCTTGCTATGATTTTTTCTACTCCCCCCATTATTTCCCTTTTTTTAAATAGTGTTTTCCTCAAATTGCACATGATGAAAATTTTTTGCACTCATTTTTACAAAAAGACTTTGAATTCCATTTTTACTAACATTAACTTTTATTTTGGGAAGTTCCTTCCACAGAATCTTAAATAAGATACCTTTTGAGAAACCTGAAATCTTATTTAGTGATTAGTAAGCAACTGGACATTTTCCACCTAAACTTAATGTATCACAACATAGTTTACAGTCAAGTAGTTATACTGTACCCAAGCCATTTAAAAATTTTATCTTTTATTATCTTTCATTTTTATAAGATATTTGTTTACAATTATATCCTTCCTATGTCCCCTACCCATGAACCATCCCTTGTGTCACATTTTTAAAATGAAAGAATAGAAAACTCTCATTTCAACAGAACTTAACCAATTCATTCTTAGTGTCTGATGGTAAGCATATGTAATAAACCATTTCCATATTCCTCCATCTTTTCAAAGAATGTAGAGGCATGCATTTTCTGAATTCTTTTACAGGACCAAATTGAGCCATTGTAACTATATAGTATGAAATTTCATTTTGTTACTATTGTTCTTTCTTTGTTATGGTCCTGGGAATGTTGTTTTCCTGTCTCTACAGTATTTACGCTGTTCCAGTTCTTATACTAAAAGGTTTTTTTATATGTCTCTGAAATCTTCATAATTTTTTTTTACCAATCCTTTCATATAGAAAACTGTTTGTTATTCCTTTATCATAGACCTTTGTTTCTAGGTGTGTGTGTGTGTGTGTGTGTGTGTGTGTATGTACAAAAGATGCTGCTATGATTTTTTCTGAGTGTATAAGAACTCTTCTGACTTTGATCTTTTTAGCAAGTATGCCTTACAGTAAAATCTATGGGTGAAAGTGTGTAGATATTTTAGGCCCTTTTTAAAAATAGCTTAATCCCAAATTGCCTTCCTGATTGGTTGAGCCAATTCTAATAGTCTTTTTTATAAGTCAGCTTCACCAATAGATCTATTGAGTTCTTTATGACCTTGATTTTTCCATCTCTTGTAATCTGCTATTGTTCTAAAATGAAACCTTAGAATTGTTTAGATTTTTATTTCTAATATTAGTAACAATTTGGAGTAGTCACTGATATGTTTGTTGATCTTTTGAAAATTATTTGTTTGTGTTCTTTAATTTACCTTCTAAGACAGTTGCTCTTGATCTTCTTTATTTGTTTTAATTCCAGTTATATCATGGACATAAGATCCTTACTAGAAAAAATTGATGCGAAGATCTTTTCCTAGTTGATTCTTTCTCATTGTATCCTTCTGCATTTATTTTATTAATGCAAAACCTTTTCAGTTTCAAATGATTGAAGTTATCTATTTTATTTTTTTATAATCTATTGTCACTTAAATAATCTTGGTCTAGTCAAAGTTTTTAAATGATTTATCCTCATCCTTTAAAAAACAGTATAACTTTTTACATTTAGTGTATTATATAAGGTTATGATCTTGGTGTATTATATAAGGTTATGATCTTGTTTCCCTGAAAATTTTGTTATTTTTTTCTCAAATAATATGTATTATTTGGTTTATTGAGCATTGAGTTTGAGTATTTTTTGTTACTTAATCTAGTTTATTTCACAATCTTAATTTTCTGTTTTTAAAAAATAGTTTTGATGATCACTACTGTATAATGTGATTTGAAGTCTAAAAGTGTAGTTTCCCCATTTTTTCATTATTTCTTTTGAATTAATTTTCTGATCATCTTGGCTAGTTATTTAAAAATATGCCAGTGATATTTTGAGATTGCATGAAATCTGTAAAATAATTTAGATTGTATCTTCATTTTTATTATACCATTTACTTCTAAAATACTTGCAAGTATTTTATTATTTTTATTTCTTTAAGCAGTATTTTATAGTGGTATTTATGTAAATTTTGACACATATTTATTTGTATTTGGAACTTATTTTGGATGAAATTTCTTTCTCTGGACTTTGTCATAGAAACATTTTTGTAGGTTTATGCTGTGAACTACTTTAAGCTATTAGTTTTCTCATTTTCTTAGCTGATTCTTTGGTATCTCCAAGCCATTTTAAATTTGGTCACGTCCAATACCAAATTATATAAGAAATTTTCTTTTGTTCCATTTCTTAGCATTTAAACTCTGTGCTTATACAATGGCTATTTAATTTAAGAAAGGTTAAGTTGTATTAGGAAAGAGCAGCGAGGTTTTTTTTTTTTTTTTTTTTGACAAGGCAATGGGATTAAGTGACTTTCTCAAGGTCACCCAGCTAATTATTAAGGGTCTGAGGCTGGATCTAAACTCAGGTTCTCCTGACTCCAAGGCCAGTGCTCTATCTACTATGCCACCTAGCTGTCCCCTAGAGCAGTGAGTGTTATTTGCGTCTGCTCTGATTCTGTGTGCTTGAGCTCTCTGGTCTTTCTGTCCCTTATAGAAAAGGTTTTTTGTTTTGTTTTGTTTTAAATAAAATTCTGTGTTACACTGAATGGTTTATAGATCTTTCCACAATTAATCACTAATAGCCAAAACCCAAAGCAATTAGAAGTTACTAATAATGCCTTATATTTAAGCACCTTTTTACTTTTTACAAAGCACTTTTCCTCTCATCACTCATCCTGTGAGGGAGACAGTGGGGTGGGGTGATAGATTGAGGTTAGATCAGGTTCAAATACTGATTCTACAATTGAAGAATCTTCTCCCTTCCTCTGAATCTTATATCACTCAAATGTCATCTTCTGCTTTCTCCTCTTTCAACCCTGTTTTACACAAAGAGCTTGTCTATTATTTTGCCATGGAAAACCCCTCTAAGTGCACCTTTGGTTATCTTCTGTTTCCTGTAGCATTCCCACTTCAATTTCTTCCTTTTTACTGGTTGCTGCCCTGCTGCCTATAAACATACTTATGCCTTCTCATAGTTTTTTAAAAAGCGTTCATTTGATGCAATCATTCTTTTTTTGATATGCATTTTTATTTATTTTTGTAATTTATTTTTGTTTTTGTAAAAATTATGTTTTTTTAATAATTACTAAAATATTCTTGTTAAGATTAAACATAATACCCCCTCCCTCCAAAGAATATAGACCCTCATGAGAAATAAAATAAAGGAAAGAGAAAAAAAATGTGCTTCAGTCTGAGTTCTAATACCACCAGCTCTGTCTTGGGTGGATCCCATTTTTTGTGATAAGTCCATCACAAAAGCTACTTCCCTATTTTTCCACCATTGCTGTTGTTGATTGCAGCTCCCTCCATTCATACCTCCCCACTACCATATACTATATTTTCTCTCTCCTTTCACTCTGTCCCTCTTCTAAAATGTACTGTAGGGTAGCTGAGTGGTGCATGGAACTGATCATTGGCCCATGGAACTGATCACTGGCCCTGGGGCCCACATACCACACCTAAGGCCCAGCAACCACTGGGCCCCATGGTCCCAGACAGGCCACCCAATCCCAGCTCCTTTTGAGAAGTAAAAAAAGAAAATGTGTTATATCTGACCACTCTCCACCATGATCTACCCTCTCCTCCATTACTCACATCCCCCCCCTTCCCCTGTCCCCCTTCTCTCCTTTTTACTCTAGATGTCTATACCCCATTGAGTATATGCTGTTTCCTCTCTGAGCCACCTCTGATGTGAGCGAAGGTTCTCTCTTTCTCCCTCACTGTCCCCCCTTCCATATCACTGCAATAGCTCATTGCAATTTAAAAAAAAAATCTTATTGTATGAAATATCTTAGTCTATTCCACCTCTCCTTTCTCTTACTTCCATTACATTCCCTTTTAGCTATTGACTCCATTTTTACAATGTATTATATCTTCAAATTCAGCTCTCTCCTGTGCTTCATCTATAAAATCTCATTCTACCTGCTCTATTAAATGAGAAGTTTTTTATGAATATTATCAGTTTCATTTTTCTGTGCAGGAATACATGCATTTCATCATCAAGTCCCACATTTTTACCTTCTCCTCTGCTCTCTATGCTTCACCTGAGTCCTGTATTTGAAGATCAGACTTTCTGGTCAGCTCTGGTTGTTTCACCTGGAACAATTGAAATTCCCCTGGTTCATTGAAAGTCCATCTTTTCCCCTGGAAGAGGATGTTCAGTTTTACTGAGTAGTTGATTCTTGGTTGCATTCCAAGTTCTTTTGCCCTCCAGAATATTATATTCCAAGCTCTAGGAGCCCTTAATGTAGTTGCTACTAAGTCCTGTGTGATCCTGACTGCAGCTCTACTATATTTGAATCGTGTCCTTCTGGCTGTTTGTAATATTTTCTTTTTGACTTGAGAGTTCTGGAACTTGGTTATAATATTCCTGGAGGTTGTTTATTTTTGGATCTCTTTCCAGGGGAGATTGGTGGATTCTCTCAATTTCTATTTTGCCCTATGCTTCTAGGATATCAGGGTAATTTTCCTGTAGGAATTCTTTAAAAATGAGGTCAAGAAGGGGTGGCTAGGTGGTGTAGTGGATAAAGCACTGGCCTTGGAGTCAGGAGTACCTGGGTTCAAATCCGGTCTCAGACACTTAATAATTACCTAGCTGTGTGGCCTTGGGCAAACCACTTAACCCCGTTTGCCTTAAATCTAAAAAAACAAAAAAACATACACACACACAAAATGAGGTCAAGGCTCATTTCCTGATCATGACTTTCAGGTATCCCAATAATTTTTAAATTATCTTTCCTGAATTTTTTTTCCAGATCAGTTGTTTTTTCAATGAGTTGTTTCACATTTTCTTCTCATTTTTCATTCTTTTGGTTATTGTGTCTTGACTTCTTGTAATGTCATCATCTTCCTTTAGCTCCATTCTACATCTGAAGGATTTGTTTTCCTCAGAGAGCTTTCTTATCTCTTTTTCCATCTGACCAATTCTGCTTTTTATTTTTTATTTTTATTTTTATTTTTTATATTTCATTTACATTTTATTTTTTAAGGGAAGACATGAATCATCAATATGAGTCAAGGCAACAATGAAAGTTTGTAAGACATTATTCCATTTTATTTATTTTTCCAATGGATATTTTATTTTATTTTTCAGTTATATGTTATGAAAGTTTTTTCTTTTTTTAGATATGATTATTTTTTATTTAGGTTTTTTAAATTTATTTTTTATTCTCATTTTGTACAAATTTTTTTTTACATTAATAAAATATTCTTGTTTACAAGTAAACAAAATACTCCTCCCCCCATGAATATAGATAGACTTGCTTGGGCAAAAAAGTAAGGGGGAGAGAGAAAAAATTAAAATTAAAAAAATAATAGTAATAATTGTAGGTATGGCCAGGTGACGCAATAGACGAAGCACCAGCCCTGGAGCCACGAGCACCTGAGTCCATATCCAGCCTCGTAAACCCAACAATCACCCAGCCATGTGACATGCAAGCCACCCAATCCCCACTGCCCTGCAAAAACCACAAAGAAGAAAAAAAAAAGACCCAAAATAAAATAAAATAGTAATAATAGTAGGGGTGGTTGGGTGGCAGACAGAGCATTGGCCCTTGAGCCAGGAGCACCTGGGTCCAAATCCAGCCCCAGACACCCAAAGATCACCCTGCTATGTGGCCCCAGGCAGGTCACCCAGCCCCACTTGCCATGCACCCTCCCTCAAATAATAATAACAAAAAATGTGCTTCAGTCTTTCTTCCAACACCAACAACTCTGTCAATTCTGCTTTTTAAAGCATTCTTCTCAGTAACTTTTTGAACTGTTTTATCCATTTGACCTAAGCTGGTTTTTGACATGTTATTTTCTTCAGAATTTTTTTGAATCTCCTTCACTAAGCTGCTGACTTCATTTCCATGTTTTTTCTGCATTTCTCTCATTTCTTTTCCCAATTTTTCTTCTATCTCCCTTATTTGATTTTCAAAATCTTTTCTGAGCTCTGTCATAGCCCGAGCCCAATTTCCGTTTTTCTTTGGGTCTTTAGATACATGAACTTGCACTTCCTCATCTTCAGATTGGGTATTTTGATCCTTCTTTGGATAATAGACAATATATTTCTCAATTGTGTTCCTCTTTTTTCTCTGTTTACTCATTTTTCCAGCCTGTGCCTGGTTTTGGGGTGCTTTCTGAGCTTTTGAGTATTATTGGGACACACACACACACACACACACACACACACACACACACACACACACGGATCTCAGTGTGTGACTTCTGTCCTGGTCTGTGAATGACCACCATCTCACCCCTCTGCCATGGGGCTGAAATGGGGAGGGCCCTGTTCTATGGGGGGGCCTAGACTGTGATCAGGATCTGAATGTGGTCAGAACCCCAGTGCCCTATTCCCGGTACAGCCCTACCTTTGGTGGGCTGAGCACTTGAGGCTCAGTTGCCTGGGGGCTCCTGCTTACTGCTCCATGCCTGCTTCTGTTTCCTGGATCTGGGCTGCAGCATGGCTGCTGCTGCTGTGCTGACAGTGCTGACTGCTGCAACTGCCCTGAGGGCCTGGGCTTGGTGCGCTCACTCTGGCAGATCCTCCAATTTGTGCCCAGTGCTCCCCGGGGTGTAGGTCAGGAAACTGCCCCTGCTGCTGTGAGCCGCGACTCCCAGGCACCCTGGGGCTGCCTCTAAGAGGATGAAGTTTCTTCACTCTGGCAGGCCACCCCTCTAACCCCGTGGAGCAGAGCTTTTCCACTATTTTCCAGGTTACCTTGGTCTGGAGAATTGCCTCACTGTATCTTCCTGTGGGTTCTGTCTCTTGCAAATTTAGTTGGTGTCTTATTTTTGAAATATTATGGAGAGAACACCTAGGAGAGGCTCTTCTCCTGTCACCATCTTGGCTCCACCAATGCAATCATTCTTGTTACCTCTTATCCCATATCTCTCTTTGCTTATTCTTTTTAATTTTTTTAATTTAAACTTTATCTCTTTGCTTATTAGACTACTTGAAAATGCCATCTAAAGTGTGTGTGTTTCTGTACCTTTTTTTCTCATTCTCTTCTAGGTCCTCTGCAGTCTGGTTTATTCAGCTGAAATATTCTCCATGTAGTTGCCAGTGATTAATTGCCAAGTCTATTGGCCATTTCTCATCCCTTATCCTGTTTGATCTCTCTTCAGCCTCTGACACTGTTAACCACTCTTCTCATTAGATTTTCATGATGCTCCACTCAGCTTTCATTTGCTCCTGCCAGACTAATGACTCCTCAGTCTCTTTTGCTACCCCTGACTCTTGTGACCCCCACACCCTACTAATCAAGAGTGTCCCTTAAGGGTTTCATCTTATTTCTCTTCTTCCTCTCCAGCAAGGGTTCTTAAGCTTTTTAACATTCCTTTGGCACTTGCAGTGATGTGTTGAAACTTTTTCATACCGGTTTCTAAGAGCCAGTTGTTAAATTTTCAGGGTGAGCATTTATACCTCAGAAATCAGCAAATGCTACAAATTATGGCTTGCTTTATTGTCTTTTTTTGTCTAGATTTAAGAAAGAGATGGAGAAAATGTTAATTATCTAGATTAAATTTTTACTTATATCATGCTTACTATTTTTCAGAGAGCCAGTTGTTAAATATTTAATAGCATGTTCATATTTGGCAATCTTGTGAAGCCTATCCTTTTTTTTTAGAATAGTGTTTTTCAATGCATAAATTAAGATATCAAAAGATTTTTAATAACAAGTTTGTGGATCACATTTTAAAAATTTTCTATCCAATGGTTCGCTTGGTAATCTCGTCAGCTACCATGGGTTCATATATTATTTTTATGTAAATAATTCTTAGGGATTTTCCAGCCATGTTCTCTGTCCTGACTTCTTCACATCACCACTGCTTTTTGATCTCAAAATTGATGTGCCTAACGGACTTTATCTTTCTTCCTAAATATTCTTTCACAATTTACCCCTCTCTGTTGAGGGCAAGGTTCTTAACCTTATTGATATTTTTAACTCATAATTTGTATTTCCTATACACAGTCTCTCTGCTGCCCTATCTCTTCATTTCTACCTTCACATTTCCTTCAGAAATCCTCTTATGCTGCTGCTGTCCTGGGTTCTCATCATTTCACAGCTAAACTGTCTTGGTAGCAGTAACCTGCTGTGAGTCTTCACTGTTTCAGTTATTTCCTTTCCTCCCCAACCCCCCATTCCAACCATCCATCCTTCATCCAAGTATCAAATGCATCATTCTAAAACTCAGGTCTAACCAAATCACTCCCCTGTAGTGACTCAAAATTACTCTATAATCAAATATAAAATCCTCTGTTTGACTTTAAGTTCTCCAGTCCCTGCCGCTTTCTACCCTTTTAACCCTCTTGCCCTTTCCTCCACACACTTCACAATGCAGCCACACTGGCCTACTTGCTGCTTTTCCTGCATGATACTTGATGGCCTTGCTTTCTTCCTTTTGATTGGTTGTACTCCATTTGTGGAACTATATCTTTCCCCACCTTTGCCTCTTGACTTCCCTGGTTTCTTTCCGACACATCTCAGGTCATATTACAACTTGGGCAAGTAGCCTTTCCATGTCTCTTCTCTCCTCCTGTCCCCCCCGCCCCCAACTTTTCCTTTGTAACTACCATTTTTACTCCTTTTATATTGTGTGTGTGTGTGTGTGTGTATCTTGTATGTATAGAATTATTAGTGTGTGTTTTTCTATTTTTGCCAGGCAGTGTGGTTAAGTGACTTGCCCCAGGGTCACAAAGCTAAGTAATTATGAAATATCTGAAGTCGAATTTGAACTCAGGTCTTCCTGACAACTAGGTTCAGCGCTCTATTCACTGTGCCATCTAGCTGCCCTGCATAGAATTGTGTCTTTTGCCTTTCTTTTTCTCCTTAGCCCTTGGAACTATGCCTGGCACATAACGCACATTTTTTAAAAGGTTTATTGTCTGAATAGAGAGTTTGGTACTTGTCTATAATTACATGACTAGCAGGTAACAGAACTGGGATTAAAACTTTGATCTTCTATCTAGTGTTCTTTTTGCAATTTGATACTGTCTCTATAGATGGAATGCTATTAAGTAGTTGATATTGAGTATCACTTTATAATTGATAAAGTATTATAAGTAGAGCATATCCTATATTGTTATCTCTTTTGAGAGATGAAGGAGCAAGTTTGTCAGAAACAGTCAATGACTTACCTACTGTCAGAAGACTTAATATAGGGGCGGCTAGGTGGCATAGTGGATAAAGCACCAGCCCTGGAGTCCAGAGTACCTGGGTTCAAATCTGGTCTCAGACACTTTATAATTACCTAGCTGTGTGGCCTTGGGCAAGCCACTTAACCCCATTTGCCTTGCAAAAACATAAAAAAAAAGACTTAACATGCGTTGGGATCTGATCTCAAATCCAAATTTTACTCTTACAGAATTATTCATTTCTTAGGTTCAAAGGATTATTGATTTAATGGTTGAAGTTTTCTTTGTGTTCCATCCACTTCACTCTCTCATTTTGCAGAAGAATGATTGTGAATGAGTGGCTTGCCTAGTGTCACAGAGATAGTAAGAGTCACAGATAAGATTCAAACCCAGATGGAACTCTCCAAACAGGTCTCTTTCTGTTGCACCAGTCTGTCTCACTCACTTTAGTAATGACTTCTCAGTCTAGAATGAAATAGATGCGTTTGCAATCGTGAATGTTCAAAGTATTTTAAAAAGCATCATGTTTTAAAATACCTCCTACTCTAGGAATGCCCTACATGAATGAAATAACAAGTCCAGACCAAACTCCAGCAACATTTCATGTTTTATGGCTGACATATCTGAGTTTTGCCCTTTTTGTGATTATCATCTTTTATATGGTAAATAAAGAATAGTTTTTAAATCTTTTCAATTTCCCAGTGTTAGACTTTTTAAAAAACATACATAACAATAGGAAAAAAGCTGAATTATTGAATCTCTTAAAATGGAACTGAGTTTTCTTAGTCTCAAACTGTTATAGAATTTCTTAGTAGCTTCCCATATCTCTACATTTTTCCCCCCAAATTAGCTTTAGGACTTGCTTGCTTCAATACTGCTTAGATTTTATTGATCAGAAAGCTCTGATATGCCAGGCATCATTTTAGTTTCTGGGATTGCAAAAACAAAGTAGCTCTTAGCAATACCCTCCCTATAGTTTCAAACCTAGAAGAAGATATGATCTATTGCTTTCCTCATAACAAGGAAGTGAAGTGGATAGCTGAAGGCATAATAGAAGAGAAATTGTTATCAGTCAGTTAACAAATATTAAGGGCCTACTATGTACCAAGCAGTGTAATAAGTTCTGGGACAATAGAATAAATGTTCCATAATATTATGAAAGATACTCTATGAAAATCCTCATAAATATAAGTAGGTTTGTTTATTAGTAATAAAGGAAGACTTCTTAGAATGTGTTGAACTTGCCCTAGAAAATAAAGGAGAACCTTCCAAGAAAGGGATATAACATGAGCACAAAAATCCTTAGAGGTGGAATTTTACATGATATACAGCACTGAGGAACCTAATTCAGCTAGAGTAGCAGATTTATATTAAGAAACTGAGCAGTAAGTTTGGATGGCATAGGGGAAAGGAAAGCGACCTTTGCTTGAGATTCTTGATTGCCAGGAAGAAGGATTTGAATTTGATATGTTAAATCTTTTTTGATTATTTGAGCATGGTTTAGAAAAATAATTATGAAGGGTTATGGAGGATGGATTGAAAAGGAGGGGAAAGACAAGTCCTAAAAGAATCAATCAGGGCAGTATTATAGTGATTCCTGTCTTTCTAGAGAAGCAGGGAAGGATTCAGAGAAATAATGAAGTAATATTTGGTAGACCTATCTATTTAGATACAGGGAAGAAGAAAGAGGGAGGAATCAAAGATCATAGGAAAGTAGGATTTTGGGATTTGTAAGGGCTTTTTTTGTCTAATTCCAAAGAGAACTAGGAGCAATGGTTGGATATTATAGTGAGATAAACATTTTAAATTCATGCAAGGAAATTAATTCCTAACAATTAATGCTCTCCTGCCGAGGAAGGGACTTTTTCAGAAGGTAGTGAATTCCACATCAGTGTAGGTCTTTGAAAAAATATCTAGATTACTATTTTTTGGAATATTAAAGAGGGTACTGTATGATTGGAGTAGGGATTTTTTCCTTTGTATCATGGACCCCTTTGGCAGCCTGATAAACCCACATACCTCCTCTCAAGTATATTATTTTTAGATGCATAAAATAAATTATGTTGGATTATGGAAGAAACCTTATCGAAATATACCTATCAGGGGCAGTTAGGTGGCATAGTGGATAGAGCAATGGCCCTGGAGTCAGGAGGACCTGAGTTCAGATCAGGCCTCATACTCTTGGCATTTGCCTAGCTGTGTGACCTTGGGTAGGTCACTTAACCCCATTACCCCTTAAATTAAAAAAAAAAAGAAAAGAAATACACTGATCAAATATTTTAAAACCAAGTTCAGGAGCCCCAGATTAAGAACTCAAGTCCTAGAAGTTAATTCCACCTATGAGCTTTTATGGTTTTGTGACTCTAGGAGCATAAGTTTTATTTTCTTCAATGTTGTCTAGTAAATGAAAGGAATGCTGAAGAAAAATAATAATTTAGAAGTAAATGGCTGGCTAAAGAAAGTGACATCTGAAAATGAGATTTAGATTTCTGGACAGCTGCTGTTTAGGGATATCAGATTCTTCATCAGTGATGGATTACATTTAATTAAAAACTAGTAAGATCATATTTTCCATTTTTTGTTTTTGTAAATCTAATCAAAAGTGTTTTAAACTAAAAAGAAAAAGATGAGGCAAGGGGATGACTGTAGATGCATGGTCCCCAAGATAAATTTAGGAAGGAATAGTCACAAAGAAGGAAGAAGACTCAAGTAAGTGAGACATTAGAAATTTCTAGGAGACAAAATCCAATAAAAGAACCAGTAGTAAAACACGTGACCTTAAATATCTGTAAAGTAGCATTCAAACTTGAGCCATCAAATAAGAGAAACTAGAAATTCCAATCCAAGCAGGTAAATATGATCTCAAAAGATTCACTCCACTTGATTGGATGCAATCTGTGTAGGTGGGGGATAACAAAATTCATGAACTAAAGTAGGAAAACATGATGGAGTGTATTTTTAGTGGATGCCAAAGGATTGAGAGATAGAACCCCAAGAGGAGTATGGGAAACATCATAAGTTTAACAGAAGTATGATATGGCTAGTGACAAGGGACCTTATCTTTCTATAAAGTGTGCTTGTTCCCCCCCCCCCCTTCCCTCTCTTCCAACCTCCCTCTGTCTCTTTCCTTTTCCTTCTCCCTCTCCCCAAAGCAGAGGCTTAATAACTTAGAATTGCTTTTTGACTTGATTTACTGATAATTTCATCCATCAAAAAGTAGAAGAGCCAAAAAAAGGAGAAATTTTGTTCTGGATGAAAACATTTAAAATCTCTCTCTCTCTCTCTCTCTCTCTCTAAGTTGGTAGTGAGTAAAACATCATTGTGCTTACTGCTTGAACTCTATAGAGCAAGGACCATATATTTTAAATGTTTTAGTGGTTTCTTCCTTCAAAAAAGGTGTTACTAAGACCCTGAGAAACTTAGTACAAAGACACAAGAATGACACAGTTATGTCTATCACCATGAAGTTGGGTGACCAGACAAGCAGAAGGCAGGTCAGAGAAGACTGAGGCACAGGGTTCTCAACTTGCAGACTAGGAGAAAGAAACATACCCATTACATTTTTCTACTTGTTTTCAACTTGTATACAGTCTGTCTTCATATCCCTTGTAGGGATCTGTAGGAATCTGTCATTTTATAGAGGTCTTATTAAACTTCTGGAGAGAAGAGTCACAAAGAAGTAAGAAGATATAATACCTTATACTGGTCTCTTTCTTAAATGATCTTACCATATTTCTATGAGCTTACCAGTGTTTATATTTTCTCTAAAAAATTCAAATATTGTTTTTGATTCAATAATTCAAATCATGAGCCAGTTATGACTATGCATTTTGTCTAATTTCTGTCCATGTCCAACCAACATGTGAGAAACCTTCCTTCCTTTCTTTTGCAATCATAAGTATACTAAATCGAACTTGTAGGTTAGTTATCCCTTCCTCTCACCATATGACTAGCATATCATCTTTTTTGCCTTCATACATTGATAACTACTCTTTCATACTTGTTTATAAAGTTTTGCAGCCTGCTTTTTGTTTTACCATGTCTTTCAACTGCCCTTTGATTGTTCTTCATCTTAAGTTCTTAAGAAGCTGTACTATTTCATGACTTTTAACTATATAATAGTACTGGTTAGAATATTAGTAACTAAAAAGTTGAGCTTTAACTCCAGGAAAAAGCATGGAATCAACTCTTGCAAGTTCACTCTACTTTTTGTTTAGGTCTGGACTCAAGTCATGTCTGTTTACAAGGAAACTGTGTAGCTATGGATGTTTATATTGGCCATCCAAATATAAATCGTTATATAGAGAGTAGGTATTCATCTACTTGGTTGTTCTAGCATGGATGGGCCTGACTCTTTAGTAATTTATGATAACTGTTTAAAAAAATCAAATTATGATAGTTTGATTTGGTAATCATCAATTAGATATCTAACCCAACAATATTTGCTTTTTCATCATATTGAACTCTTTCTCCCAATTATATATTTAAAAATTCTTCCATGGTTCCTCATAAAATTTAAAAATAGTTGTCAAATCATGGCTAGTACTTCTACTACCTCCCTTCTAACTTCAGTGGAGATGGACATCACTGACCCATCTTCTAGATGAGTTCCCATAGCCATCTTAGAGTCTAGCAACCTACTCACAGAAAGAATTAGCTTTTCTCACCAAATGCTACTCACAGGGGAGGCAGCTAGCTTAGCTGAATTAGGGAAAGGCAGAAAACCCCATGTGTTAAGCAAGTTAAACTATGTTGATCACTAATACTCTCAGATCCTGATGGAGAAATCCTGGACACAACCTAAGAAGCCTGCAAATAACTGTGCTCCTATCCTCAGACCCTGTTTCCAGCCCAGCCATCTCCCTCAACATCCAGGCTTCTGCAGGTCTTAATGTCCCTTTCTCCTTAGCAGCCAGAGCTACTGAAGACCTGGAAAAAATTCTCATTATCAAAGTTCTTACACTCTCAAATGGTACATCATCAGAAATATATGTGATTTTTTAATCAGTGGAAAACTATTAAAGAAAATTTGTGATTGGGGCAGCGAGGTGGTGTGGAGGATAGTGCACCGATCCTGGAATCTGGAAGACCTGAGTTCAAATCCAACCTTAGATACCTAATAATTACTTAACTGTTTGACCTTGGGTAAGTCACTTAACCCCATTGCCTTACTGAAAAAAACAAAATAAAGAAGATACATGATCATGTGCTTTACTGGTTTCCCCAGTGAATCATGAAACCCTTCATCTGACTTGTAGCTGGAATCTAGATGTGTTGTTCGAACATGACCTCCTTGAGAACAGGGACTGCCTTGTTTTGGTTTGAATTTTTAGTGTTCAACAAAACATTTAAAAATAAATGCTTAATCAGTTTTTTCATTCATTCATTCGTCTGACTTTTCTGCATTTTTTTTTTTAGATTTTTTGCAAGGAAAATGGGGTTAAGTGGCTTGGCAAGACC
Source organism: Macrotis lagotis (assembly GCF_037893015.1). Classification (NCBI taxonomy): domain Eukaryota; kingdom Metazoa; phylum Chordata; class Mammalia; order Peramelemorphia; family Peramelidae; genus Macrotis; species Macrotis lagotis. Next base: position 220,489,513 of record NC_133666.1, read on the forward strand.
ACACAGCTAGGTAATTATTAAGTGTCTAAGGTCGGATTTGAACTCAGGTACTCCTGACTCCAGGGCTGGTGCTCTATCCACTGTACCACTTAGCCTCCCCTTCTGTATTTCTTGATCAGCAATTTCTTGATCAGCAATTTAGTGCACATGAATTGCATAGTAAAGTCTAAGGAAAATGTTAACTTATCTCTTGATTACTACATTATCAGTTATCTTTACTCCCTTCACTTTTTCCAGTCATGACTGTTAGCCTGTGTAGCAAACCCACAATTTATTCTATGACCAATTAAATCTTGAAATCTTGATTAGTTCTGAAATGCTGTCTATTTGTACGATATGGTTCAGAAAATTTAACCTGTTTTTTAATTGACTTTGGTGATAATATTTGAAAGTCTCTAAGATGGTAGTACTTCTCTTTGAAGATAATGCATCTAAGTCATAGTCGGGTGCTGGTGTTGAGTAATAACTAATGTTGAAAAATAGAATGTTTTGAACCTGCTAGAGAAGTCAAAGGTTGTCGATAAAAACAATAAAGATAAATGATACTTTAACTTCTGATTCAGTAGCTTAATTTTTGGAAAGGCAGGAATGTTCTGCTATCTAGACTATTATGCTACTGTTTGAACTACATTTTACTTTTGACAGAAAAAAGTAATGAAAAAGTGTAATCTGATAAAAAGGGAGAGATTTATTGTGCTGTGTCCTGAAAATCACGATAAATTTACCTGTGTCCCAAATTCATCTTTATTTATATGGTATATAATATGAAAAATGAAAATAATCTGAATCACAAAACCATTGTTATACTTTGCTTATTTATTTAGCTAAAATAGGAAAGTCTTTTACGTGGTTTAGTAAGATTTCCTTTTTTGGGGGGGGGGTTTGCAAGGCAAATGGGGTTAAGTAGCTTGCCCAAGGCTACACAGCTAGGTAATTATTAAGTGTCTGAGACCATATTTGAACCCAGGTAGTCCTGACTCCAGGGCCCGTGCTTTATCCACTGCACCACCTAGCCGCCCCAAGATTTCCATTTCCAAAAAAAAGTTTTAAAGTTATAAAAAATTGTCTTCTTAAAAGGGTACTTTTCTATAAAAACCCAGGTAGTTAGGCACTGGACCTGGAGTCAGGAAGATGTGAGATCAGATCCAACCTTAGATACTAGCTTTGTGACCTTGGACAAGTCATGTCTCTTTTTTGCCTCATTTTTCTTTGTTATAAAATAGGGATATTAATAGCACCTACCTCACAAAGTTCTTGGGAGGATTAAATGAAATAATATTTGTGACATGTTTAGCACAATACCTGGTTCCTACCTGATGCTTGATAGTTGTTCCTGGTTTCCCACAACCATTATTTGAATTACATATGAGTTAAAATAAGATTTCAGAGGTTAATAGAATTTGTATCTTATTCCACATAGTCCTCATTTCTGGCATTCCATTTCATTCCCAAATACATTGATCTTATTTATTTAGATGTTACCACCATCAATAGAACTCATTACTCATCCATGCTTGCCCATATTTGCATGATTTTCATTTATATTTCCCTTTGAGATTGTCACAGGATTTCCTTCCTTATTTGTAAAATTTCAAGGATAAAAGTGGAATACTTTCTATTCTTATATCTCATTTTATCACAAATGCTTTTCTTTTTCAATCATGTATTTCCCTGATGACATCCTTGATTTTAATTTATATAAGTCACTTATTTCTTTTATTTTACAGTGTTTATTATATATTTCTAACTTATTTCAGTTGCTTTGTGCAGCATGATCCTTAGTGTTCTTTGACTGGCAGTCATGCACTGTGACATATACAATATTGGTATAAAAAAATGGATCTTTGTTTTTGGGAAGTTTGAGAACGTGAAAAAGAGCTTTGGATTTCTCCAAAGGCTATGTTTTCAATTCTGGGTCCAAGGGATTATCCATTTGCAGGGCATGTTTTGTGTGTGTATATGTGTGTGTATACACATACTTATGATTAAGCACTATATAGACTGTTTTTTCCATTGTCTGTACTTAACTTCTAATATCAGATTGTGAATAATAGACATTTTTGACATTTTTCATCCATTGACTTTTTGTACCTGAATGGCTAAGTTTTGAACTCTGATGCAAGCAATATAATATCATTAAAAAAATAGTAGAGTTTCTAAATACCTCTTCATTTTATGCTGTGTGCTGACTCCCTTCTGTGACCCTGGTATATTGAGCAAACAGTTCTCTCTCCCTGATGTAAGTGATCTAAAGGATTGTTGAATATGATTGCCTCCGTTGTTGCATTTGTTAAGGAATCTCAAATGGTTTTGATGTATGGACATTGGAGGAGAGCCTTTAAGATGGTATTTTGCCATACCATGTGAATATTTTTTATAATAAATAATAAGCACCATAGGATCTTATTCTTTATATACTCAAGTGAATGTTGAGTGATGGTAAATTTAGTTTGCTTTGAATTGACATTTGGAAAAGACTTTCTGTTGATACCCTTATTGTAATAAAGTACCTCAATATATGTGTAGATGATTATTATAAATATTTTATAACAAAATTTGAACATATAGATTTATTACTGTTCTCTTGGTAGCCTTTTCTCAGTATTAATAAGGTCTTTGATTTTTCTTCTATTAATGTAGTATTTTCCTTTTCCATACCTTGGGAATCACGTCCTCATCACTCTCACAACTGTGTAGTCTCCATTGCTGATGTTCTTTATGTACACTTGGTCTAATCCAGTTGCTTTTCCTGTGTTTGTTCTCTTTAGTGTCTTCTAAATGACTTGCCATGACAAGGAGACAAAAGAGACTAAATGGTACCTTAGTCAGCAAACAGTTGAATTCCTTGTCAGGTGGAGAAATATGTCAGCCAAAGGCAGCACCAGTTTATTATATAAAATAATTTTTAAAAATTTTCTGAAGATGGATGTTGGAAGAATATTGAATTGCATCATAAAACAGTGAGAAGCAGTGCAGGGTAAAACCATTGTTAAGAAAGCTTGGAGAGAGCCTATTTAGCAAAATCATCCAGAAAGTATTAAGGATGAAAATAGAAGAGGTCAACAAACAGAAGAAAAATGGAAAAGATCTGCAAAAGCTTTTTTTTTTTGCAAGGCAATGGGGTTAAGTGGCTTGCCCAAGGCCATACAGCTAGGTAATTATTAAATTTGAACTCAGATACTCCTGACTCCAGGGCCGGTGCTCTGTCCACTGTGTCACCTAGCCACCTCTGCAAAACCTTTTGATAAACATTTTTTATCATCAAAGACAGTGGAACCATTATATCTTTGACTCTAAAATTAGTCTTGGATTATATTATATATTAGTCTAATTGGTTAATAATTTAGGTAGACTGATCACTTCAGCTAAATGTATTTTCAAACAAATTGAATTAAAAGTGATTTCAAGCCTTAGGGATCATGAAAACACTTTATTTGGTGTGGAGATTAATGATCTAGTTACTAGTATTATTAAGCATAATTTAATATAATTAAATGATAAAATATTTGGATGCTCATTGGTAAATTAAAATAGACTACTTTTAATTTCATTGAAAGAAGAGACTCCATGATTTAAGAACATATTCTCAAAGATCTATTTTCCAGTCCTTGTAACTAAAGCATTTTAGTTTCATTATTATTTCATATATTAATTTTAAAAATTATAATAATGCTCTTGAATATAACTCTAATAAAGTGAATTCACATAGTCCCTGATTTAACCTTTAGTTAGAAGTTTTAAAAGAACTGTTAACAAGTCAGGTTTTATAGAATTTAAATTTCTCTCCTTTTCCCCCCTTGAATAGTACAAATGTAATTAAATGGTTAAAAGAACAGTGGGAACTTTCTATAATATTTAGGAATTGTATGTGTCTGAAAGTACCTTGTCAATACAATCAATCCTTAAAAATTTATTAAGGACCTACTATTTTTCAGGCACTGTGCTAAGCATTGGGGATACAAAAGGAGGCAAATGATAATCTCTGCTCTCAAGGAGTCTACAGTCTAATGGGAGAGAAACATATATATATATATATATATATTTATATATATATATATACATACAGCAAACTATACAAGATAATTAGGAAATAATTAATAGAGGGAATTAAAATATGATGGATTGAAAAAGATTTCTTTTAATAGATGAGATTTTGGTTGGAATTTGAAAGAAACCAGGGAGGTCATCAGGAGGAGTGGAGGAGGAAGAACAGCTTGAGACAATGTCCAGTGGGCAAGAGATTCAGTGTCTTTTTCATGGACCCTCCAGGAGAACAGTGTCACTGGATCAAAGAGTATGTGGTATAAGTTAGATATAAAAAGATTAGAAAGGTAGGAAAGGACTAGGTTAGGAAGGACTTTTAATGCCAAATAGAGGTTATGACTTGATCCTAGAGGTGATAAGATGTCTCTGCAGCTTATTGAGTACGAAAGTGACATGATTAGACCTGTACTTAAAGGAAAATCCTTTTTATTATTGAATAGAGGATGAATTGGAGTGGGCAGAACATTTAGACAAGTTGATACACCAGCAGGCTATTGCATTCTTCCTAAGTCGTTGAGATGTATTGTCCTAAGAGAATGTGATTTTGTGTGTGCTCAGACACTTTAACACAACCCTTTAAGAATCTTCCCTTTACCTGAACATTACTACAGATTGGAAGCCTCATTAAGTAAAGGCTTTTTTTTTACCTGAAGTGTATTGAATCACTGTGGAACTTGCAAACATTAATTTATATCCTTGTTAGAAAGATTTAAAGATTGGCTTTAGGGAGTTGTGCTAATTGGTGAGAAAAAAAAAAGATTGTGTAAAGAATAAAGTTTTATTATCTTGTTTCATTATTATGTTTTCATGCTCAAAACACATAGAACATGGGCCTGGGAGAGAGATTTTTGTACTTAGAACAAGGATAAAGTTACTACATCTTTGCTTTCCTCTCCACTCATCACTTTCTAAAAGGGTGTGACAAAAGGTCAACAAAAAATGATTAGGAATCAGTTTCAGTCTGTTGATGGCCTCCATATTCCCTTTTTGCAGACACTGCCAATAGATTCTAAAGAAGACCGAGTTAAAAAAGAAGTGTCAGAGTCACAAGGGGAGGAAGGGGAAACTTGTAAGCATAGAGAGAGGTAGGGGATGATATTAGTTTTAGTTGAATTTGACCCTTGCCCCCTTTCCTTGATGCTAATAGTTATGTGAATACAGTTGATAACCCTCAGGAGTAGTGACATAAAAACTGGCTTGTTTCCTAGCTGACAGAAAACATTTTGGATTGGTATAGGAATATTCAGTTCTTTGCCTTTAGTCTACTTATTCTTTACATGTATATGGGAACTTTTGGCGATGGTCTAGTTGGAGGGAATTAGAGTGACCAGGACCATCTAGTTCTTCCTAACTGTAAACCTGGAAGAAGGGACCCCAAAAGATGATTGATTCAGAGCAATGCACAGTGCAACTGCTGAAGATAAGAAACTTGGCACAGTACTTGTAATGAGAAAGGAATCGAATATTGAAATTTTATAATATATTTGATAATGATATTTTTTATATTTAGACAAAAGAAATGAACTTGTTTCCTTCTAAATACATACACATATGTGCTCTCTTTCCTAACTCTGAGAGACACTGGACACCATATTTGATGTGTGAAAATTCTATAGTCATTGCAGATACTAAATTCTTGAAAATGTAACTAAATAGAAACTATCCTCTACTATTCCAAGTTCAGAAGCAAGGAGAGGAGGGAGGGGAGAAACTTGGGAGAGCCAGAATAGTAAAAAAACCCCCAACTTTATATTTATTTATGTATCTCTTAATCATTTTAAAAAAATAGGTAAAAAATGCCAGAAAATTTTATCCATGGTTGGTCCTGAACTAATGTTTATGCAATTGAATTAAAAAGATAACATCTCCTGAGAGGGCAAACTTTCCTTTAAATATCATTTTAATTTGGAATTTTTAGCAGCAATAGCTTTTTGAACTACTTCTGAACTGAATTAAAATTTCCTTAAATTTAGAAATACATTTTAGAACGCTGGCAGGTTGTTAAAATCATATTTATAAAATGTTTGCAGTGTTGACTACAGTATACTATATAATTTGCAGTACATAATTTGGTAATTTTGGATGTTATATATGTGTGTGCATTTATGTTTGCCTTTTAAATAGCTAGTCATTTCAGATCCAGCTTGCTATATCCCAGATTTAGGTCATAACAAAATATAAAAGCATTTCTGACATTTTTGAATCAAAGGGAGATTTGTGCCTTTTTAAATGCTTAAATCAATTTTTTGAAGCATGATTTAATCATACACAATTGTCACACAAGGATAACTAATAGAAGGCTTTTATTTTGCTTTGGAACCTTAAACAAAAAATTTTTTGGTGCAAATAAATTATGATAAAATATCACAATTGATGATTTTGCTGCATAGTGTGAGGAGCCACAGTAAATTAGAATTCTGCTCACTGAGTGCCTTAGAGCCTATTTCACCTGACTCATCAAATGAAAAATTCATCAATTAATCCTCTGACAATAACGATATATACACAAAAATCAATCTGGAATTGATTTTTTGAGCCCGAACATGAAAACCAAGCCCTGACTTACACATAATGTGAAATTTCTCTTCATTTCGACCTTATTATTGAGTATAACAGCTGAAGTGTTCATATAATTATTTGTTCTGAGTCAACTACAAAAGTGTGATTGTTTGAGAAAGGGTATGTGTGCTATGGAGATGTTCTGAAGCACAAGCATGAGCTAATAAAGTTGTCAGATGCATGTAAGAATACAGCTGATAGGAAACCTTAGAAGGCAACCAATAGAGAAAGACACTGATCACTGAATCCTGATGGGAGACCACCCAGAATAGTTAACAGTGATCTGAGTACTGAAGATCAAAGAGAAGAGAAGAGTAATAAACAAGAATGCAAATTTCCACATACTTAAATGAGAAGAAAAAATCCATAGATTAAGGGTCATTGTTATGCTTATAATTTATATAGAATATAATTCAATGTTGTGATTTAAACAGTTAACAAAATACATCATAGGGGGCTTTTCTTTGCTTTGTGCCAAACTCATTTTATTGAAAAGATATGGCATACATCAAAATTTCAAAATTTTCTATTTTCTTTAATGACGTGATTTTAATTTAGTTTGTTTTGGGTTTCAAAGAGCCAGAAGTCCTATTTTCAAACTATCTTCTGCTCATTAATAAATTTCTGTTCCACCAAAATGTGATACCAAATTGAAAAATCTTTTATAAGTATTTCAGATGAATTAGTTTCAGCCCTCATTTTTCATACTTAAAAATTTTAGTAAAGATAAATTCAGCATATAAAAAGGAACATAATCATACATGTCAATGTTTAATTTTAATTTGTGAAATGTAATACATTGTTTTCTAATTATTTTACCATAAAATGTTATTCTAATTATTTTACCATAGAATAAAAACCATATGCCTTAGTTATTTTCTTATACTAAATAATGCAAAATCTGCTTTGACTTCTATTGCAGTGCATCGCAGCGTTCTTTGTTTGCATGCACAGAAGTTAATGTTGCTGGTAAATAATTTTAATTCTGCATTTATGGTCAAAACAATTTCATTCCCTGAAAACATACACTTGTGTTAAACAACAGTAAGAGAATTTACTGGAAAATGTTAAACCTAAAGTGTTTCTTTAGTATTACCAAACAGTAAATTTTGATGGTTTTCTTTTGAATGAGTATTCTTGTATCACTTCAGCATTAAAATATTTTTATGTTTTATAGATGCTCAGAAGAACTGAATGTTACATATATATATATATATATATTCTAAAGCTATTAGAAAATGTTTTGTTCTTGTTCATAGTAGCAGTGAAAAATTGTAGCAGAAATGTCTTTTGAGGACACAGAAAATGAAATAATTTATTTTTCTGGTAGATTTTAAATTGTTTTAGGATAGAAGTTTTCCCTAAGATTTATAATTTATGTTTGCACATTCAGAGAAGGATCATCTTCTTTTCTACAAATGCATATCTGAATGGCATTTATAATTCCCTTTTTTTTCTGATCAGGTCAAGTGTGCTTTATTAAAAATAAGGAAGGGTCTTCTATTATGAAATACTTGTAGACTTCTAATAAAATAATAATTAAATACAAATAACCTGACATTGGCATGATTGCTTATTATCATTATTATTATTTTTAATATTTTTTTCAGTAAAATTTTTCCAGTACAATTCTTATGTCTTTCTAAGACTTCTTAAATTAGTTTAGAAGTTATATTCAGAGTTTTCTTTAAAAGCATTGTAAATTCTGTCTGAACAACATTAGGCTATGATTCTGGATTTAAGGAAAAAAAAGAGCCTTTATGGGTTCACTTCCTTAGAAAGCATTTTTGAAAATCTTTGATAATCTTCCTTTTGTTTCAGATGTGCTGTTTATGATCTATGAAGGACTATATGCTAAGTAATTGATGCCTATGGGAAATATATTTTTATCATAGAGTAAGTAATAAAGAATAACATGCAAATTGTAAGAAATTCATTCATGTAATTTTATTTTTACATACTTTACAAAATTACTTAGTTTTTTGTAATTTGATTTTATTTGAAGCATGTGTAAAATACACATAAAATACACATAAGTTTTGATTTATTGATTCCTGAGCTGCTGAAATAATATAAAAAATACAAGACATCCCAGTTATGTGTACATTTAGTAATGTACAGATAAACACTCTACATTTGTTACGTGAATTTGCCTGATGCCTGACCAAAAGTAATCTTTAATTGTGAAAATTTAAAAAAAATTTTAATATTCTAAAAGTAGCCATGATATACTTTCAAACAGTTCAATTACATTTGTATTGTTTCCTTCATTTATATTTTCATCATTTTGTTAATATCTATATTTCATCAGAAAGTAAAAGAAATCTACCAGCTATTTAGTGGCATCAGTTTACTTTTATCAATAACTTAGTTCCTTTGAACACTTGACATCACTCAATCTTCATTTGAAACTTGCTATTTTATCTGTTAAAATGAAAGGCATGTATGGGCAGCAGGGGGTATAGGTGATCATAGAAGGAAAGTAAAAATTGTTTTTAGAAAGAATCTCTTATTTTTTGTATCTACGGCCATAATTTTGAACCTGACAATGTTTTCAAAATTTTTCTACATTATAGGAGTATGTAATTTAACTCCTTGGAAACTTAACATTGAGAAAGGAAAAACTTAGCAAAGAGCATACCTTATATTAATGACTTTCTCCTATTTTTCATTTATTTCAGTTTATACTAAGGAAATCATTTTAAAAAGTAGCTTCTACATGAAATTTTTTCTTCATATAATTGATGTTAGACATCATGAACTAATATGAAGCTTTGAAATGAATTATTTGGGAAGAAAAACATTGGACACATTCATTAATATTTTTCAGAAACCCAATGATATAAACCAATTGTCATCATTAAATTATCCTTTTGTTATTGCATCTTCAAAAATAATTAATATGCTTACTATAAGCTCTGTTCTAAATGCTGTAGCAACCTTCTTTTGGTTAAAATAAAACTGCTATACAAAGTGCATTTTCTTCTGCTTTCATTTTCATTTCATTTTCTGGAGGATTCTTTTTCTTAACCTTGATATTTTGGACTTCAGATCTCATATATTCTAAGCAGGATTGTACCAAGATAAATTTTAACATTTTTTCTCCCCAAACATTTTTGAGGCTATTTAGTCTTGACAATAAGTGTTTGGCACAGTTTAAAAAACCTGGCTCTAAAAGCATGAAGATGTCTCATGTGAGATAAAAACAATATGTAGTATAGATATACTGCTTTCTATATAGTAATTGCCACTTCACATTGGGACTTAGACTGGAGGTTTTGACATTAGAATAAATCTTCATTGATTTTGTCAAATTAGAAAGAATACTTTTTATAAACTAAAAATATTTTAAATGTGTTTTGCAATTAATTTTATTGTTTAAAAATTATATTGAGGACAATAGAAAATTGCCTTTTCTTTTCTTTTCTTTTCTTTTCTTTTCTTTTCTTTTCTTTTTTAGAATTCCTTAGATTTACTTGAAAAGTGAGCTTTATCAAAAAGTCTCACTTTTTGGGGACTCTTCTTAACTGAATTCTAAGTTCCTCCAAAAATAGAGTAAAACTCCTCCCCCTTGTAATAACTGAATATTATTCCAACTTTTGTCTCCCCCTTTATATTTATTGTATTTTTTAAAATCTCCTCAACAAGAATCTTACAATAGTGATTTTTCTTGTAAGTTCTTAGTATTACCTTAAAGTGAATTGAAATAATCAAAATCCTTGTTCAGAAATATCTTTGATGTATATTTTTAAAAATTAAATTTTATTTGTATTGTTTTAAATACACATTCAAAGATTCTACTGCCTTTGCAACCAACCCTATGAGCTAGCACAATGCTTGGCATCCAGCATTTAATAGATGCTGGTTGACTGATGGATTAATTGATTGATATACTAATATTAATCATACTTCTCCGTATTTAGCCATATTTCTCAGTTGGAAAAATATCCTTTAGTGAATACAGCTGAAGAAGTGGACAATAAAATTAATTGGATCAGAATTCTGAGTAAAATCTCTTCACTTTAGGATTTGTTTTCTTTTACTTTTTTTCTTTCAATCTTTTCATGAGTATGTCCTTGTACTTATGGAAAAACATTAAACACAGTGAAAACTTGATAGTACAAAGGTTCAAAACTGAGATTATTTAGTTACATGTGATAGATAAGATTGTATTGTGTGTTACAGCTTACATTTTGCTTTCATGTAATTTAATTTTATTCTTGCACTTCATGTAAATCATTTGAATTAGACATTTTGTCTAATTTTGTGACCATTTTTCAGTGAGGAAACTGAGGTCCAGAACTGTCAAGGAACTTCACTCCAAATCACATAGCTAATATGTGGCAAAACCAGGAATAGATCTCAGGTTTTTGATTTTTAGTCCATGCCTCTTTATAGTTTACTTCAATGAAAAAGGATGAAATGTTTATTATCATAGAATAATGTTTTTGTTAATATAGTAATTTTATATTTATATAATGATAACCTTACCAATATTCTTCTTTTAAGTTAGTATTTAAAAATACATTTCTATACTTAAGTATTTATGATTTAATCTTGTAATTTTAGAGTCACTGACCCTCTAGTCCAATATACATCTGAAATGAAAACCTACAACATTCTAGAGTAGTGGTCATCCAGCCTTTATATGAAAACCCCTGAAGATGAAGGAACTCATTACCTTCAAAGGCATTCCATTCTATAGATAACAAATAGATTTTGAATAGATAACAAAGATTTTGCTTTAAACTTTAATTGGCCTCTTTGGAACATCTGTCCATTACTTCTGCCTTTTGTTCTTTGGGACCAAAAAAAATCAAGCCTAATCGCTTTTCCATGTATCAGTCTTTCAAGTATTTAAAGATGACTATAATGACTTCCCTAAAGCCATCATTTCTCCACACTAAGCAACCCTAGTTTCTTCACCTGAACCTCATATTACAGTGGATGCTAGACTTGGAACTCAAGAAAACTTGAGTTACCTAAGCCATTAAATAGCTGTGTGACTGTAGGCAAGTGACTTGTGTCTGCCTCAATATCCTTATCTGTAAGATGAGGAATATAATCATACCTAGTTTTTATGAGGGTAAAATGAGATAGTACTTATAAAGTGCTTTGTGATCCTTCCAGCAATATCTAAGTCAGCTGCAGCAGCATTAGGTGTGAATTTCAGGCACTCTTATATCCCGGTTGCCATTCTTTGTATGATATCTAAGTAGTCAGTGCACTTTCTAAAAATGGAACTCCTAGAGCTGCACATCTATTGGTCACAATTGGTCACACTAGACTAAGTGCAAAAAAAAAAACCCTTTCTACTTATTACTCTTTTTCTTTACTATCTCCCCATGTTCATTTCTGAGAATTGTTTGTCAGCCTGGAAAAAATTGAAATTACTTTTTTTGGAATTATCACCACCTGATTCTTAGAAGATCTGACACTCAATGCAACAAAAGATTATATTAACTTTGATTGCCCTAATATAATTACTATCTTACTTTGCTTCCCCTACCCCATCTTGTTATTATAAAATTACTTGTTACAAATAAGGTTTAATTTTACAATTTAAAATTCTAAATTTTAATAGTATTTCCTTTATAAATGAATGTAATACTTATCACCAAATCGTAGAAATATAAATTGAATATTTTAGTCGCTTAAAATATAAGTAAATTTTGAATAATTAACCAAGGAAGATAATATTTAACTTTAACCAAACACTATATTCTTTCATAATCTTTCCAGTTAAGAATTATACACACACACACACACACACACACACACACACACAAACACACACACACACAATTAAACAAAAATTAAAATTGTGCCTTTATTCCAACATAATCATCAGATTTTAATGTTGTTTGTAAATGTGGAAAATGTATCATTTATGTTAAAAATTACTTAACACAATTTTGATTTTAGCAAAGAACATGTTTAGCAAAAAAACATGTTTAAACTATAAGTAATACCCTAGTGTAAATAATGTTCATACTTATCCAGGGAATACTAAGGATATTCACTCATATAAACTTGATAACGTCATATAAATGAAATAAAAATTCTAAATATCTTTGTATCTTAGTAAACCTCATGTCCCCAGAAAAATTAGCATTTGAAAAGTTATTCTATTAAAGGGAAAGCTTGACTTTTTTTTTGCCAAGTGAGAAATGAACATCTCTAAATAGTCATTGGAGTAAGAACTTCTTGGAATTAGATTAAGTTTGACTTCTGTCACATTGAAGATACATTTTTGGAGATAATTTTTTGGATGCCATTTCCATGGTCATAAAATACATAACTAGCAGACGAATAATAAGAAATAACCCTTCCTGAAGTCATTGCTTATTTGTGGAGACAACCTCATCTGTTCTAGCTGGTAGAATTGGTCACACTAGAGTAAGTGCAAAAAAAAAACCCCTTTCTACTCATTACCCTTTTCTTTACTATCTCCCCTTGTTCATTTCTGAGAATTGTTTGTCATCCTGGAAAAAATTGGAATTATTTTTTTTGGAACATTGTGTATTCATCTAAAAGTTCTCATAATGTATCATAGAGTGAACCCAGGAATTCTGATATGTTATGTATAATATTCTAGTTCTTTTGTTTTAGTGTGATTTTTTTTTACTTTATTGGTAGGTTGAAATAGAGAGAAGGTAGATTTATTTGAAATAAAATAATACCTGCTTATAACTTATAAAGGCAATCATTTGTGTCATTTAAGGTATTACTAGAGAGAAATATATAAGATTAAAATTAGTAGAAACCCTTGGGTAGATCACTTTAAAACTCCATAGTGCTCCCTCTGCTGGCTCACTTAAGTCTGGAGAATAGCTAGAGGATTACTAGGAAAAACAACAATAACAACAAGCTTTTCTCGTCAAGATAAATGCATTTCTCAGGTTTGGACTCTACTTATCTATTTGTTTTAGAATCCTAGTATGTCTCATCAATAGAAACAAGGTAACAAATGACTTTTATCTATAGATTCATTATGTTCATTGCATATTGAACAGTAGTATAGGAATATGACAATATAGGCATACTTTAAAATGCATTCAAATTTTAGGTTTACTAGAATATAGTAAATGATCTCTTACATAATTTCTTGAGAATGTGGTTTATGCAAATAATTACTGAAAATTATTGGTATTGTAGGAGTTTAGAAATAGGAGAATAAAGGGATGTTTAACCACTGTTGAAAAGTGGTGTTTACTTAGTTGTCTGTCACGAAACTTAATCTTTGACAGGGATAATAGAGTGGAGCTGAAGCATGTGGTATAGAATCATGAGTGAAAGAGGTAGGAAAATGGAGCTATTGTCATTTCTTATTCGAGAGTATGAGCCATGGCTTAGTTCAGAGAATGTTAGAGAGATATAGGTCTCTGCTTATAATATCAAGCTTTTGAACTTGAAATTCAGAGAATGAAGATGCTTCTACTTTCTGTTATATGCATTTATGAAAGTTGTTTAACTAGAGCAATTTCACTTTCATATAATTGTATCTAATAATAATAAAAATAATAATAATATTAGCTAAAATATTTGCAGCACTTACTTTGAGATGGACAGTGTGCTAATTGATCCTCACAACAATTCTAGGAGATAGGTGCTATTATTATTCTTATTTTAGATGTTTGGATACTGAGGCAGACTTGCCAAGAGTCACAAAGCTAATAAGTATCTAAGGTTGCATTTGTCTTCCTGACTCCAGTTTTAACACTCTATCCACTCTTCCACCAAGTACCTTGTATGGTAGAAACTGATTAGAAACTCTACACAGAAAACAGTTTCATTGCTTGATAATCATATCTTCTACAAATGAAAGTGATTTCAGATATCCTTGATACTGTTGCCCCTAATATTCCTTCTGATACAGATTTATCACCCTTCTCAAGTAACATAATTTATAGTCCTGGAGTTAATATATGATTGAATATGTCTCTTCTTTACTATTCAGTTCGCTGTACATAATTGTGATCTAACCTTTGTGTATGTATGCATGTATACATATTAATGCATCTAAAAGGTTACAGATAGTAGTAGAGGGAGTTTCTATATCCAAAGTTCTCCTACAGTGATACAATCAAAGGGATGGAAGAAAAGAATATTATGAGTTATAGGAAGTGTGTCCTTAATTTAATTGATCATAGAACAGTACCTAAAATTTATTTTCATATGGTACATATTTATTATAGCTAGCCTGTTACTTTGGTTCTAAAAATATATGTGCAAGAAAAGTAAACATATACATACCATAGACAAGACTAAGAGAATTAAATTATGTTATATTAAATACTGTTAAAGATATGAAAAGACAATGCTAGTCAATTGAAAGTGCTATATTTTACAGTCAGTCTAGTCAGTGCCTTGATTGTATGCCTCATTGTGCTAGCTTCTAAAGGGCTTTTAAACTGAATATGCATTCTTCACATGTGCTAAAGAGAATTCTCTGTGGGTTAAAGAATCCATAAAAAATAATAAGGGCAGGTGCACATGGAAGTTTTGCCTTGCCCTTGTTTAGGAGTCACCAACCCTTTTGCTGTTCTTTTGAAGATCTTGAGATACCATATTGATATCTATAATAATGAGCAGGTGGTAAAACTCCTGTTCCTACTTATTTGCCAAGAAAAATGACTCTTCCTATTAACTTAGTTGGATGCTAAGGTGAGAATATTTTGTTATTATAAAGAAAAGATTGTCTTAAACTTGGAGACATTCTTTTATATATCATTTCCAAAAGAGAAGTTCCCCTTTTCTGCAATGGCATCTGATCCTCCAAACATCTCTGTTGCTCTCCTGATGCCTCTTTCTTCACCCAACTTTTTCTCAGCAGACTTTGCAGCATATATTTAGATTTCAAACTTCTAGCCTTGCATTCTTTTTATGGCCTATGTAGGCTGTCAACAAACCTTTGAGTACACAAATTCTGCTCTGATTTGATAGGGAAAAGCATGTAACTATGGTAACATTCTATGTACCCTATCTCAAACCTTAGTTGCTTTATTTACCCTTTTTTAGTGAAGAACAAATAATCCACATACTTTCTATTCATTTTTCTTCCTTCCTTGATAAAGAGAGATAAAGTGCTCTCATAGCATTTTTAAAAATGCAAACTAGTGTTACTCTTAGCTTAGGAAGCTATGGAGTTTATGATATAAAATGAGACCTAACAGCCAGAGCCTTCTGTAAATATAGCCATATTACTTTTGCAGCTTTATTTTTTATAGTTTGTTAGTATTTCTTTTTGTTGGGTGTTATAAACAAAGTATTCATATTTATCCAATCATTCATTAAACTCTTAATATATACTTTTCTGAGGACAGCTTTGTAGTCCCTGCAGTCTATTTACTGCCTTCTGTATTATCTACAGTCTATTTACTGCCTTTTTAATTTTCTCAATGAAAAAGGAACTCTCTCCTTTGACAAAAAGTTCCATGTCTTTTCTCTCAATTTCATTCTATCTTTATAAAATATTTCTGGATTAATTCCTTTTCCAATGTTTGATATTGCTTCCAAGTTAAAAGTTAAATCATCCTACTCACCTGAATTCTTCATATTATTGAATAAATTCAAGTATTATAATATAGTGATAAAAATAATTTTCCATATATTTATTTAACTCAGTATAGTAATTCCGAACCATAGCTAGCAATTCATTTTTCATAGTATAGGAGAGGAGGAAGAAGAGAGATATCTATATAACTTAGAGTGGTGGTGGTTAATTTACATGGGATCTTTTTTTCAAGCTAAGTCTCATGCTTAGGAATTCATGCATAGTGCAATGTATTCAAACCCTCAAAACCAAGCAAAAGAGATAACATGGTGGGGTGCATAGAGGCCAGTTGTTTAATCACAGGCATACCATTTAATATCATATTGCTCTCTAGTAGCTCAGACTATAAAATTCCAGAAATATTGTCCATCTGAATCAGGAGAAGATGTTTCCATACCTGAGTTGCCCACACTGATGAAATCACAGATCTGTAAAATAAACAAAAGGCCCTAAAGTAGATATGTGATAAAAGGAACAAGGTGAATTTGACCTTTTGGGTTTTTTTTTTAATAAACTATGCTTTTATGGTTCCTCAGTATCCTCATGGTAGTTTCCCCCAACCAAGTACTTCCATAATTATCTTATGCTGCTGAGATCAACTTGTTTCTCTTTGAATTATCTTCACTCCTGTCTCTACCTAATCTTTCCTTAGCTCTAGACTCTAGCATGAATGAAACAAAAACAAAACCAGCCACATTCAGTTTGCAAGAAATAAGTCACTCACCTTTATAAGGCTTAATGGACCTTTTTTGACTTCTCTTTTCACTCTTTTTTCAGATGCATCAAGTCTGTTTCTCTTCTGGTATAGGGTTCCCAAAAGCTTTGGAATATGATAAACCAAGAGAAGATCCTCCTGGGCATAAGGGAGTAGTCGGCTTCAATTCATATGAATAACCCATCCATTAACAGTGTGCAATTTTTTTATCAGTATAAAGAATAACTATATACCATAGTATTCTACTGGTGAAACAAAGTATTTAGAATATAATTTCATTTTACATTCTATCTTCTTTTTCTACTTATACTAACTCCTTTTATTTTTCATGTCATGGGTAGGGAAGTTTACATGTGTTAGGTTTTTTATTTTTTATATATTTTTATTTTTTTTTTTTACATTTTCTCTATTGAAAGAATGCTTAGAATATCTATTACTACTTTCATTGCTGATTTTATTTTGATTTATGGATCAATTCAGAAAACCATTGAGTTACTATTATACTTAACATATACTAAGGGTTCATGTTCTGTAATTGCCACTAAGTTTGATTATTCTGTATTATGTTTTTTGAAAATGTATTCTACCATTCTAATTTTTAAAAAAAATTTCTTTTCAATTTGAGTAATGCACTTTAATGGATTATAGACTTCTATCTATAAGGAAAAAAATTCTGATTTTCTATTCTCATTCTCGACTTAGACCTCATGCAGTATTGGATACATGACTTAGACTGTAGATTTTATCCATGGAAGGAATTCCCAGAAGTGTAAACTCCCACCACCCATGCAGATCAGCAATTGGTTTATGATGTACAATCTTAGTGCAGTGCTTCAGGCATTGAAAAGTCCAGCATTTTGCTCATGAGTTACAAAGTTATAATGTGTTCGTGACAGGAGTGGTGCTCAGGTCTTTCTGAGTAAAAACTGACCCATAGATTCTTTATACCACTTTGTATCTCACCCCCTCTATAAAATTGATGGACTCTTAGAGGAGAGGTTCACATTATTTTATAGGAAAGAGATACTAAATATGTAAATATGTTCTTTTTCATTAAATCTACCATTTATATTCTGTTGACTTTCAAAAATATTTGGTGTTCCTTATATACTGTATAAAAAAAAGAAAATGAAATAAAACTGAAAAAATAATTGCTATTGCGGATGTTATGGAATGGTGATTTTAAAAAAAATCCGTTATTATTCCAGAACTTTAAAGGTAAACAGTGCATGTATTATAGTAACTAGAGACACAATATCAAAGCCAGGTATCAGAGTTTAACTCTACTGGCTGTTTGACTCTGGGCAAGGCATTTAATTTCAGAGTGTTCTAGACAACTCTCTAAGAGTAATAATTTGTAGAAAACATGCTACCTGCTTTTAAATAGAGAGTTTCCTCTGACCAGAGAGAATTCTCTAAAGTAAACCAATGAAAATTACAAGTCTATTCCTTACACCACTTTAGTTGTTATTTTCAGCCTATATTTTAAACATTCTTTAATCTGTAAATTACTTCCCCTTTTTACTTCCCCTTCACCAAATTATGAGTATTAGTACTGAGTTCATTCTTGTTACCTGTGCTCACTAGAATCTGCATAGTTACATAATTACTTCAAGCTTCATGAACAAATCATGTGGCAACCTCTGTCCCACCCACTCCCTCCACCTCCCAAATTGAAATTAGGAAAAAGAAAGCATTCTAAAGGACTAGAGGAAAAAAAATAATTTTTTTCTATATTTTTAGTATTAACATATTTCTGTGGTAATATTGGAATGTGCAAGTTAAAGAACTCTAGAAGTGAAGACTTTCCCCATATGCTGCCCTCTTTGGTGTTTTTTTTGTTTGTTTGTTTGTTTTTTGTTTTTGCAAGGCAAATGCGGTTAAGTGGCTTGCCCAAGGCCACACAGCTAGGTAATTATTAAGTGTCTGAGACTGGATTTGAACCCAGGTATTCCTGACTCCGAGGCTGGTGCTTTATCCATTACACCACCTAGCCACCCATGCTGCCCTCTTTGTAAAGGATGTCTTAAGTATTCCAGACAACATTGTACTTGATGTGATTATACATTTTGGAAAGGTAGTTTCTGAAGTAGTAGATTTAAGAAGTCATTGCTTTACACTTAGTAACCAAACATCTCACACCCTGTAGCAATCTGACAGACAAATTACAGAGCCTGTAGTATTGATATAATGTGTTGATAATGACTGTTTCCATTAGGAGCTTCCTTTAAAGCTGATGCTTTTAAATTCCACCCTAAAAATGTAAGTGACATTTAGAGATGACCTTGATAACCATAGCCTCTGGATGAGAGGTGCCACCAGTTTTAGGTATACTAAAAAGAATGGAGGCATTTACCAGCTGAGAATGCAAGATTTATAATGGATCACTTATTATAAGCCTCCAAGTAATACTTTTTTTAAAAAAATATCAGTACCTTAACCACATTACAGACTTAAGAAAGGTTTTTATCTAAAAGCATCACTTTCATCTTTTCAGATTTAAGCAGAAATAAACTTACCTAATGTAAGTCTCCAGGTTAGACAAAGATGGGGAAGAAAATGGAAAGATTTTCTTTTATTTAGTAATTAGGTTTATGTAAGATAGGACTTTTTGAGTGGATTCTTCAGTCCCTTTAGCATGGCCTGTCACTCTTCTTCTGATATTTATAATTTATTTTTTTTTATTTTAGAAAGGTTTTATTTATTTTGAATTTTACAATTTCCCCCCAATCTTGCCCCCCCCCCCAGAAGGCAGTTTGTTAGTCTTTATGTTGTTCCCATAGTATGCATTGATTTAAATTGAATGTGATGAGAGAGAAATTATATCCTTAAGGAAGAAACTTATAGTAGGAGATACAGCAGAACTACATAATAAGATAATTTTATTTAAAATTAATGATAATAGTTTTTGGTCTTTGTTCAAACCCCACAATTCTTTTTCAGGATACAGATGACACTCTCCATTGCAGATATCCAAAAATTGTGCCTTATCGTTGCCCTGTTGGTATGAGCAAGTCCATTTAGGTTGATCATAACTCTATGGCCTGTCACTCTTGAATCAAGACTTGGACAAGCCAAAAAATCATGGTAGAGGTGATATGAAGATTAAATGCTTCATATTTAAAATCCTTAGAACATAAACACATTTTAAATTTTGTATTGGGAACCAAGAAAAGAAGGATACTGCACCAAAAAAAATTGATAATTTTAGATAGTAAAAAAGTCTTTTTTTGGAAATTTCAGGAGCCAACTACAGTGCTGCTTAAAGTGTTGAAGAGAAATGGAAAAAGCAGGTAGGGATCATTAGAAGACACAAATACTAGAGCCATGTTCCTGGGTTATTGAAGCTCCCTAATATTCCTAACATTCCCAAATGTATAGATAATTCCCAAGTTCCCTGTCAGGGGATATAGAATCAGTAAGGCATTGCAAAAGGAGCTATGTGTCTCACAACCTAGAGCTGCAAATATGAAGACAGTTGATATTAATTAGTAAGACCTTCACTGTTAGACCAGTCCTTTGACCTATATTTTAAAATGTTTCCTGACTCATAATTTCTGACTTTTACTCTTCCTACCTAACATAGCCTGCAATGCTTAGATTATCCCCCCCTCTCCCCTCACTCCAGTGGATGGTGACTGCAGGTGAAAATTATTTTTTGCACAAATGAATAAGATTTTTTGTCCTAATTTTACTTTGTTTTCAAAATCCAGAATTTACATTGAATTCATATGAGAGAAAGGGCCTCTGTTAAGGTTATTAAATCCTTTGAGGTCGGAAGGGAATAGTTCATCTTAGAACAGTTTATCCTATGATCTTTTATGTTAATTTCCTGTCCTTTGAGTTTTCATAGTTTTCAGTTTGTTTCAGAAAACATTTATCAAATGTCTACCATGTTCAATGCACTCTGCTGCTTGCCAAAGACACAAAGAAAAAGCAAAATTATCTCTTCAACTTATTTAACCATCTTCAGTTTTGTAAGAACTTGGAATTAATTACCTGAGGTATAATTACTTTACAAAATAGATCCTTGAAGTTACTAAGAAAAAGTATTTCTCTTTTACCTTCCTGCTAGATTATTGATAGTATCTTTTTTCTTAGGAAAAGCAGGTTGGTCAACAATAAAATTTTATTGTCTATTACAGGTCCTCCAGGAATCCTATTTCTTTTCACTCCAAATCTCATATAATCTTTATCTTCTATTTAGTTATATTGAATACCTGTATGTATACTTTTTAAAGATTTGAATGCTACTAATTTTCATACTGACACAGTTTATTTAGCAAATGCATTTCTCTTACTTTGTGTAAAAACATCTTCAGAGTCTTTCTAGTCTAAATTATATTGTAAATCTTTTGAGCTGGAACAGTAGTTTGTAAAAGTAATAGACTGTTACCTTTTATTATTACTACTACTTGTAGCAACATATTCTCCTTTGGCCAAATCACATTTTAGAACCTTGTTTTACTCATCTGGAAAATGAGGTTAGATTAGATGATTTCTTATATCTAAGTTCTTACTCTAATGAAATGTATATAATATTTTAAGGTATATATAAACAGTTTTCATTTTAGTAAACAACTCATGAGCTTGTGATACAAATATTATTAATCCTACTCTAATAGCTGTGGAAATGAAATCTCAGTGATGATGTCTGTAATTGTTTTTCCAAAGCTAGGGCATAGTTAGACAGTCTACATTTGAAGACCTGTATCCAAGTCAAGCACTCTCTACTACATTTCCTCTCTTAATAAAGATGAATATCATTATTCTAATGTTTTATCTCTCTCATTTTAAATAACTACTTTCTATCTTCAAGACAGTTCAGATCAATTATTTTATATTTATTATTTTATATATACCAAATCATTCTACTATTTCATTGCCAACTTCTACTTGATTCTATCAAATGAACTTGGTAGAAGATCAAAAATACTATGCTTTGAAATTTAAGCATTCTCTTCTGATGCTCTCTAACCTCTCCTTAGATTTTTTAATTTAATTAGCATTCTGTAGAATTTAGAATATGGAAGTTTACACTTCCTGGGGAAGATGTTAACTTAGCTTTTTTGTCACTTACTCTGGTGTTCAATTAAAAAAAAAGTGAGCATATGTCACAGCAGTTGCAGAAACCTGTTAAAGATACTACCTCTTAAGCACTCTTTTGGTGTTGGGAACCATGAATGTTTTTTTTTTTAATGTTCAGGAAAGACTTAAAAATTTTAAACTTAATGATTTCGAGTTCAGCTGTTCCCCATATATTTTAGACTAGTTTGGTGAGCTTTCCTGCCCTGCCCCCCCTTAAAAAAAGTCTTATGCAGATATCATCAAGAAGGCTATTGGATCATTGATTAATTTCTTCCCTATTGCCATTTTGTTTTTGTTACAAAATGACTACTTAAACAGATTTTCAGTTTAAGGCATTTCTCCCCCCCCCAAGTTTTTGTATTCACTGTGCTTTTCCCCACTTTTTCTAGTCCCCTATTTAAGTGAGGTTTTATGTACATGGTTTATTTTGAGCATTTTCTAGAATACTCATGTATTTTTTAAACTTTTTATACAGATGTCATTGCTAAATTGTTTCATTTGATTTAGTAGTTTTCTATATTTTGTTATTTTTAAAGTTATATTTTCTCCTGTTATTAATCTGGAATAAACTGTCTTTTAGATTATTATTTCATATAATATTAGAGCTTAAAAACTTCTCTATTTTAATAAAGAAAAAAAGAAAAAATATTTTATTTGAACTATAATACTTTTGTGTTTTGTATACATATGGGCAAAGACTTTGTTCTCAACTTTCATGATCTACCTTGCTTACATTGTGTAGAATTACCTAAAATGA